>NW_008329138.1:1996782-2006205 GCF_000622305.1 Nannospalax galili
TATTCTAAAGTGAAATGGAGATCCTTTTTAAAGGTTAAAAACTCATTCAATTTTATGTCTTACAGGGCTTATGCTGAGTTCAATATTGTATTACCATATTAACTCAACTGTGAACCTAAAAACTTGCACCCACTTGTGAAAGGGATGTACTCTTGCTCTGGAGTGTGTTACTGAATATGTTAAAGCTGTAGTGAAATGCTTCTTCTAATCATGTAGTTATTAAAAATTAAAAAATAATGATTAAAATAATAATAACCTCATTGTTAACAATAAAAAAAAGTGCCTCTTTTCCAAATATTCTTAGGTGGTCACATTGTCACAAGCTAGACCCAACAGCCCATGCTTAAGGTCCCAACACCACCTGAAGCTCAGGCAGAAGGATCTCTTGAGCACAGGAATTCCAGGAGAGAGAGAGAGAGAGAGAGAGAGAGAGAGAGAGAGAGAGAGAACGAGAGCGAGACTGAGAGTGAGAGCAACCATCTAACGGGAAAAAAAAATGAAAAGGAAACGAAGTCAGTGAGTCCTGTTTTGGAAGGAGATGTTGCCCTAAGGTAAAACATTTGTCTTGCATGTCCAAGGCACAGGCTTTGATCCCTAGCACTGAAGTCAATCCATCAACCAATCAATAACTTTTAATACAAGTTTGAGAAAAACAATAGTTCAAACCATAATAAAAGTTTATAGAATTTTCAGTTTTCATACATCCTACTACAGAAATCTTAAGAATGGGATTATCATCAAAAGTAGAAAATAACAGTTTGGACTAAGTGTGTTGGATTAAGAAGAAGGAAATTTCCTCTTTAGGGGTTTTGTTGGTTCTTATGAGGCGTCCTGTAAGATTAAATGCCCTCTGTGGACACCTACAATGTTAGTATGTTAATTTCTGTCTGTCTAACTCTCTCTCTCTCTCTCTCTCTCCCTCTCTCTCTCTTTCTCTCTCTCTCTCTCTCTCATATCCTTCACAGAGATACCAGTCACATATTAAATGCATTCATTCCCTCATGAGTCCACATCTTCCTGGGCCGATGGTTTTAATGCCTGCACGTTTGGTCCGAGAGTAACATCATTTAGCTAAGTGACAACCCAGTGTTTGTTTTCCAGAAGTTATACAACCAACTCAAAATACGTATTTCTGGCCAACATTTAAGTATCCCTTGAATCTGTTATTCTCTCTACCTATGTTCTGTTGGTTGACCTATTTATATTCTGTCACAGCTCTTTCCTCTCCTGTATTCTTGATCCCTGGAAAGTGGACTCTTCATGGTCTTTTCCCTAGTGCTCCCCTCTCTGCTTTCAGCCAGACCCAACTATTTCCTCCTCTTCCAAGCTGACCAACAGTGACTTAAATATTCAGAATTGACCATAGTGTTAGGGATTTAAAAATCCTTCCAACACCCTGTAACTTTCAAAATAGTGTTGAATGCCACCACTGGTGAACAGACTACTAGCTACTTTTTGGCTCTTTCCTCCATTTGGTGGAAGTCTCTGTCTTTACTTCATCATATGAGATCTGCTAATTTACCCAAATTCAGTACTAGCTTTCCACAGACCTTTATTTGGATTTATTAGTTCTTTCTCAAAGCAATATACAGAAAATTAGAGAAATTGTCATAGTTTATTAAACACAGTTTCTTTTTTTAAGCTAAGACAACAGCTTTGAGGACAGTGATTTTTTCCTTGTTGAACATTGTGTCCTAGAGATATAACAAAAGACTGGGATGTAGTGGATGTACAATAAACTTTTCCTGTGGGTGTGAATGAATAAATTAATGTCTGAAGGCAACATATTTTACACATGGAAATTCAATTTATAATTCAGCAAATAGGTATAGAAATGGCAAAGAGTTTCCCTCTGGTGAGCAATCACAGTATGAGTTGCAAAAATGTAAAAAATCAAAAGGAACTATTTACCTAATGTGTACATAAAGTATTGAGTGATAAAAAAGAATATTTCTTTTTAAATGCCATATTTAATTATGCAATAAAATGCATAGGGTTATAAAATTTAGTATGTGATTTCTTATTTTAATAACACAAAAGCCAATTTTTAAAATAGATTTGGTACAGTTGCTTTCATATGGCTCTTCTAAATTTGCTTCTTATGTTAAGTTTGTTAATTGATTCAGTAAGTTTTGCAAGGCAAAAAATAGCCAATGAGAATTTGGGTTGTCAATTGTCTCATAATTATAGTGATTTGGAGAAGTCTGTAAGATGACCCTGAGGGCACTTGGAAATAGCTTTTCTTTACTACATTGCTGCGGTTTTGTTAACATGGCTTGTAGTTATTTTGTTAATTAGGAAATATAATTTATATAAACAACAGGCTTTCTGAATAAAATATTTCCCATAAGTCTAAAGGCAAGGATTTATTGCCTTTGTTTTAGAAGTCTTAACCGTACATGATAATTAAGTTCTTGGCAGTAGTGCTCCAAACTCCCAAAAGTAGAGACAAAAGTATCTCATCTTTAGTCAAGCGGAACCTAACACTGGGAACCCAGCTATCGCCTTTCGAGGGATTTCCAGAGGGCAGATGTGCCTGTGTTTGTATATTTGTGTATACAAAGATGCATTCATATGTAAAAAGTCAAAGAAATGTGAATGTGAAGACAACATATTTAATGCATTTGGTTTGCCATAGTTTGGCCATGTAAGTGTGTCTAAAATAAGTTTTTTTCCTGTTTCTTTTTGTCCATTTAGGTTTAATATGAAAAAAAACACCTACAAGTATGTGTTATAATTTATGCATGAATTCCATTCTTCCCACTTGACCTGCTTTTAAATATCAGAACTTAAAGCATATTCATTTAAAAATATCTCCCCTCATAGGACAAATTAAAATGTATGTTTATATTTCTCATAGCAATGCTTGCTGCTCAAGTGCCTTCAAATTTAAATATGTCAAAGTTATAATTATAGTAAAATGAAGGCAAATGCAAAAATGGCTGAGAGGTTTATCCTTTTAAACTGCAAATTTAGCTCTTTTACATAGGCAGGTTTAATTTCAAAGATCTTCACGGTGTGGGAACTAATTAATTAGTTAATAATGCATAAAGCCAGCGGCATATTATTTGTATGATCTCCCAGATGGAACACCAGAACAAATGAGGAAACGGACATTTAATTTGACCCCTGTAAACATGAAACTTTAGGTTTCCTTGTTGTCCTGTCATGTTTTCTTCCGTTTATCCATTATCTGCAATGGTGGCCACTGCAGTGAGATCTTCAGTGTGACAGTGTATTATCCTGTGTGGACCGCTTGTGTCCACCTGCCAAACTGCTGCCTCTAATACAGCTGTACGCTTAGAGGCCGGAGGTGTTTGGTGCCTCCAACCTTGTATCACTGTCATCCAAACACACCAAAGAGATCGGTAATCTGAGCTCTCTTGCCAGGCTACACTTCTTATTCCCACAATACTATATAAAGAGCTAAGTAACGACATTAGTCAGAAAATCCACTCCTTCCTTTCATACCATTGTTTCAATAAGTACAAATGACTGAATACTGTCGTTATCTACTATTTTTGCATTTGTGATCCAAAAAGCATTTTATAATCTAAAAATGAGTGTTAATTAATTGGTGGGTTAATTTCTTTTTTGGTTGAAGGTAAAATACAAACCTCTTCAGCTCTCCCTTCCGTCAGTAATCAGAAATAAGCCAGTGTGTCACACTGTACCATCTAGGATTGTCTTTTAAAAGATGTGTTAGTTTTCTGAAAGAGTCAAAACAGAGAAAGGACCAACTTCGATCCTTAGGAATGGAAGATGAACTTGCGAATCTTTAGGACTGTTACACCAAGTAGGAGAAACTGCAAAGAACCAGATAATTCCTTCTCCCTTTTACTGTCTTTCTCGGTTAGATGAACGGCCAAAACTGTGAAATCATAAGCAGCACGCACTATTGAATTTAAATTTACTATTATCACTGCCTATGACAGTAAGAGCGGTAACCAAATTGCTCACAGAGACCAAGGGGACACTTCAAGGAGGTCCTGGTCCGCTTGTTCACGAGGCCCCAACTTTGGTAAGTGGTGGAGCATACTGCAGTGACTTTTCCCAAAGAGACTCGGCTCAAAATAAGCGTGCCTGTAGAATGGGTTGTGGCATGACTTTTCCTAAGGAGACAAGACCTTCTGTTCTGCCCAGATATGGCATTAATGGCTACCAAAATCTAACTCAATGAATCACTTTGGTCTTTGGAGTTTCTTATAGGTACGAGAATGGAGAATGGGACGTTATTTCCTGAGCGTGGGTGTCTCAAACGTAGCACATCCCAGCGGGATGATGACTCATAGACGCCGTCACCCTGCCCAATTTGCAGTCAACTGCTGGAAAGTCTCCTCGTTACCAGCCGTTGTTTTTGTTTTTAATTCTTTTTGAACTTTAGTTTTGTTTTTTCTTTAATGTGTATGAGTGTTCTGCCTTCATGTATGTACATGCATGCACCCGTGTCGGGCAGGGCAGCGGGAGGCCAGAAGAGGGCATTGGATCCCATGGAACTGGGGTTACAGACGGTTGTTAAGTAGCTGCTGATATTTGAACCCAGGCCTTCTGCAAGAACAACAATGCTCTTAACCATTGAGCCATCTCTCCAGCACCCAGCCATTGTTTAATGCTTATATAAACCCAAAGAAGGGCCTTGTGAATCTTGGAAGTTTCTGCGGTTCAGAAACCCCTTTCATCATCTTTCTTAACTTGTAACCTTCCTTACCTTTCTGAGTTTTCTCAGCACCCGTCACCCCAAAATGGAATGACTGAGAGGAATTGGCTGCACCCCACACCCTCGTGTTGGTGCAGTGTCCCCAGGGGCTAGAGGAGATGATACGGTATTTACCTTATTTTGTTCTATTCAGGCCATTGAGTCACAGAAAATTTACTTTAAAATGATGTGAGGCCCTAGTGGAATAAGCTCCAAGTAGGTCCGAGAGCTCCAGGAGTGCAAATTTTGTGCGTTATCACCCACCCACCCATCACGGAGTTCTCTGGTGATGCAGCTGCACTAAGATGACCATGTTCCTGCAAGTAGCCTCAACAATCCACTGCCTCACCAAGCAACGCAGAGGAGGAATTGTTTTTCTTGGTGTGCCCTCAGTGCCAAATGTGCGATGAATAAATGTTAGTTCAAGTCTTCACCAGGAAATCACACAACGCAATGGGCGACATATAGCTTTAATTTATTTTAAAATTAAAAACAGTTATCTTCACTAAATTGTTTTTCACGAACTTCTGAATGAAATGTAACCCGAACAATAGTACATAAAATAGTTAAATACAAGTCTTCCAAGAAATACTGCCAAAACATGTCTCATTTCTTTCATAAACTTTACTTGAAAATGGTAAAAATGCCAAGTGCTGAATAGACAGAAAATACTTCTACTGTTTTCTCAGTGTATTAGTTTACATTTTATATCCCAGAGGATTGGGGTTTTTTGTTGTTCTTGTTTGTAGGAGGAGCTGGGTACCAGTAAAGTACTGGGCAATAATATTAGATATCAAATAAATGCACTTAGACATGGGAAAAGCAGCCAAAGACAAAGTTTTTACTTTCAAAACATTAGCCTACAATAAGTTAAAATGTGCAAGAGAAATAATTGTAGTGAGCAAAAATATGAATTATTGTTTCTGAGGGCACCTTGTGAATTCTACCAAATTGAGAGATATTAAGCAAAGAAGGGAGAAAGGAATGGCAGGAAGGCTTCTGCAGAAACCTACACATCACTGAATCTCATAAGGCTGAACACCTTAGCATTTTCCCCATATTTCTAGCATCTGGCCTCAAGTCTTGTTCATTTAGGATTTAACTGGAGCCTTAGCGTATACTACATTCAGAGTGAGTTGTAACTAATACACACATGACACACACTTCTATCACAACCATAATAGAACAACAGAAATCATAAAAGTAGCTTAATTTCCATTTAAATATATCTTCCTGTGGATCATCTACATGGCTCACATGTCTAATTTTTCATTAAATATGGTTCCGTCGATGTACCTTTTAAAAATCTTTCTGACACAGTGTCTTCTCTCCTTTCCAGTGACTTAACACTGTGTTCCTTCTTAAGATTACAGTTAATATTTGTCATATCATTGCAACACACACACACACACACACACACACACACACACACACACACAGGTAACTGGTTCCAAGAGGTACAAATAATCACATAAAACCTTGTGGTTTATAATTTCTAATGTGTGACTCCTGAGCCCTGATGGTCCACCTCACCTAGGTATCATTTTGCACTGTGTTGTGATGGTCTCTATCTGATTCTCACACTAACCTGGAAGCTGTGAGTGTGGAAACCTTGCCCACTATACTCCACACTTTTATTTTCAGTAGCTAATATGACAAGTACAATGAATAATTATTAAATGAGATAATAAATTCTTATAAGCAAAGGAAACACTCGGATTATAGGTTAGTTCGTATTGATTTTATTAAATTGGAAGTAAAGTGAACTCTTTTGGACTATTATAAGAAAAACGTGGTATTTAGATTATTTCTGTATCACTTCTGAATCTATCATATTTACTTCTATTATGTCTGAATTCCTATCATGTTTCCTGTAATTAAGTAATGCTCCAGCACACTCATAAATCCTAATTAGTTGGAAAAAGGAAATGTGAAGAATATAGAAATCTGTGACTTTTTAAAAAAATTCTATTTCTTGATTCTTTGGTAATAATTTCCCTCTCCTAATGCTTATTGCTGTTTTAGCTAGCCTTTTATACCTTGATATCTGTAGGTAGCTGTCTCCTCTGAATTGAAATTCTCCTTCCTAAACGGAGGAAGGAAAATCATAAAACCTAAGAAGCTAAGGAAATTTACAAGACTCAGGAAGTTTAGAAAGTTTCAGGAATCACAACGGCCCTTCCCTGGTTATAAAACAGTAAACATTTACAGGTGAGGAGACTTTCCATAACAGCTCCCTGCAGATTGAGCAGCTTGTTCTAAGAAGCTGGTTTTTATGAGTCATCACCATGCTGTGATAGGATTTTGGTGATACACTGTTTTTGAGATACCAATGTTCCTGTAAGTAACCCTAATCAATGCTTCTATAAATAAACCCAAATAACCCATTGGTTCATCAAGCCAGGCTTGGGTGGTATCATTTCTTTGGTCTTCATGGGTGCCCTTTCTGGGATAAATGGGCATTTGCTCATGCCCTGCCCCCCACACCCTGGAGAAATCATACAATACATTGTTATAATGAAATACTTGGCCGTGTATATTGTATTTTAAAATAAATGCATTTTTTTTCTCACCATTTTGAGTCTGATTCTGGTAAAGACCACTGACTATATCACATGCTGGATAATGGATCACTGTGGGAGTATGTGTGTATGAGAGAGAGGTATATATGACAAGACAGGAAGCACAAGTGAGCTCAGGGTCAAGCTAGCTCTTATAGCAACTCTCTGTCCCATGGGAACTAAAAACTTTGTCTCCCATGAAAACTATATTAAACTTCTTTGAGCATAACATGGGCCAAAGAGCTGATACACCTCTGTCAAGGCTCCACCTCGAAAAGGTTGTAATATTTTCACTTTGCCATACAGGGTAGCAAGTTTCCAACACATGAGCTCTCGGGAGGCACATTCACATCATACTCAAATCACGGCAAGCTGCATTTTCTTCTTCATAGATTAATAATTATATTCTAGCAAATGTGAGTGATACCTTTCCAGAATGTGATCTTCTTACAGACGTTTGCTTGGCCATTTGTTTGATGTTTGTTTAGGACAGAAATAAATCGTTAACTCTATTTGATCTGTCAACAAACAGAAAACTGAAACAACAAACTGAAATACAACAAACTGCTTCATCCACTTTGATGCTGTTCTCAAGTCCTTTCCTCACCAGGTAAAAAATTGCAAGACAGGAAGTTTGCAGTCACACCACACAACTAAAGTTTACTGAAGCAATAGTAACACTCCACACAGCAGAGACAGACCCCCCACCACCACACACACACAATGGGAAAGGGTTCAGAGCTGGAGAACTGTCTACAGTTCCTGGAGAGCCTGGGCTTTTATATGCTATAAGGTAGAAGGTAGGATGGGACTGGGCTCCCCTTTCCTCCTTAGGATTGGCCAGGGTAGGATGCTTGTTGTGGATTGGTTTGTTAACATGAAAGTGGGAACTGGACTGGGTAGAGCATGGGCAGGAAAATTTGAAGTCTCCATCAGAGGGAGGAAAGGACTAACTTTGGACAAGAACTCGTCTTGGATGAAAGTGAAAGGAAAGGGATCAGAGCTGAATCTAGTCTGGGGCAGCCTCCCCTGCCTAATTTAGAACTATCTCCTATTCTCCTTCAATTTCAAGAACAAATAAGAAGTTGACAAAATCCAATAAAGCAAAGAATGGGGAGTGTGTTCTACTTGTTGGGTCAGGAATGCCTTAGCCATATGTTTGAATGCATTATTACTTTATTGACGATATAATTTCTAATATAGTACAACAAAAACTATAATGTCCATCATGGTCTAAATTAGTTTTCCTACAGGTGAATAAATGCACTACTTGCATTATTTATCCATTCATTCAGTTTTTCATAACTTGAAAAATATTGAGCAATAAAAGTTGTAAATTATAAGTTTTTACTTTGTGTAGAAATACTGTTTTATATAAAAGCAAAATAGTATGAATATACACAGTTTTATCCTGACACAACTGTGTATATGTATGTATAACAAAAAAAGTATTGGAGAAGTGGCTTTGCAGTTAAGAACACTGGGTGTTCTTGCAGAGGGCCTGGGTTTACTTCCGAGCACCAACATGGCAGCTAACAACTGTCCATAATTCCAGGTCCACAGGTCTGACACCATGTCCTGGCTTCTATGGGCATTGTATTCATGGGTGCACTTGTATACGTGCTGTCAAAACATTCACACTCAAAAATAAAGATATAAATTATATGTATTGAGAAAGAACGTTAAATTCATGTGAAATACAGGCTGAAATTCTGTTTCTTTAAAGTACATATGAATATATTCTATAATAATTTTTATTACAGTGGCATTGTCAGGAATTAGCAGTTAAGGGTCAATGGGAGGCTGGAGAGATGGTTCAGTGGTTAAGAGCACTGACTGATCTTTCAAAAGGAATTGGGTTAAATTCACAGCATCCATTTGACAACTAACAACCATCTGTAACTCCAGTTCCAGATGATCTGTTAGTGTCTCTGGCCTCTGCAGTCACTGCATGACATGAGTGCACTTACATACATGCAAGCAAAACACTCATGCACATAACATATATATATATATGTTATGTATATCTATGTATGTATATTAATTAAGGAAGTGATCGCAAGGGAGTAGGGTGTGTGTGGGAGGAGTTGGAGGGTAGAGGGGAGGTGATGTAAATAGGCTAATGTATAAAATTGTCAAAAAATAAAAGAACTTAAAATGAACAAA
>NW_008329138.1:2006231-2010015 GCF_000622305.1 Nannospalax galili
TGTATGTATAAATTTTTATTGGTCAAAGGACTTGAACTTCTCAGGTGAGATCAGAAGACTATCAGACTTAAATAGCTTGGAATAAAGGCCAGGGGGAGCACAGCAGGAACATTGACAGACAGAGAAAAACCACCTTTTCCTGGTGTTGGATGTTAAGTTTTAGGTCCCTTTGCAGATCAGAAGCAAAAGACCACCCCAGAAACAGCCCTGTTGTACTGCAGCTCTGCAGCCCTAAATGCTTTGGAACCATACTCTTGGGAAACAGATCAAGTGTGATGGGACCATACCCTAAAATCAGGCTAACGAAATACTGAAAGATGGAGAAAAAGAAATCTGAATCAGGGCCACATGACATTAAGTAAGCTGCAAAGCTGTGCAACCAGTCTCCAAGAGAACTCTTATACAGACTCCAAACACCATGTGGCACAACAGAAAGAGCATGGGTCAGCACAGTCAGAGCATGCTCAGGCAACCTGCAGCCAACATTCAGCCAAATGGAGAAAAGCTCAAAGCATGTCCCCTAAGACCAGGAAGACGACGTGTCTGCTATCTCCACTCTTTTTCAACTTAGTGATTAAAGTCTAGCTAGAACAATAAGAAAAGAAGAAAACAAAAGGGGCTATAAATAGGAAAAAATAAGTCAAATTAGGCTTACTTGTACATTATGTATTTCCATACACAAGGGGCAGATTGTAAAGGCTCTACCAGAAAACTCTTACCTCAGATAAACATTTTCAGCAAAGTGGCAAGATACAAAACCAACATTAAAATAATCAGTCGCCTTCCTATATTCCAGTGACAAACATGCTGAGAAAGACATCAGAAAAACAATCCCATTCACAATAGCCTGAAGCAAAACAAAACAGTAACTAAAAAAAAAAAAAAACATACTACCATACTACTAAAAGAAACACAACAAAGGAATTAAAAGACATTTTCCATGAAATCTTTAAGCAACAAAGATACAAAATAAGACATTAGAATTTGGAAAAACTTTCCATGCCTCAAGGATTAGAAAAATTAACATTGTGAAAATGGCCAATCTACCAAAGACAATCTACATATTCAACATAATCCCAATCAAATTTCCAGAGATATTATTCACAGAAATAAAAAAAATAGTGTGGTGGTTGGAATGAGAATGCCCCCCATAGGCTCCTAAGTTTTTGAACACTTTGTCCCCAGTTGGTGACATTGTTTTCAGAGGTTTAGGAGGTGTTAGGGTCTTGATGGAGGAAACCTGTCACTGGGAATGGGTTTTGAGAGTATATAACTTGTTCATTTCCAGTATGTTTCTCTCTGCTTTCTTGCCTGCTTGAAGATGAGAATGTTCAGATTTCTGCTCCAGCTGCCTACTGCTACCTCCTGCCATACATGCCCTACCACGATAGAATCTTGTCCCTCTGGAACTGTAAGCCCAATAAACTCTCTTTCTCTAAGTGGCCTTGGCCATTGCATTCTATTGCAACAGGAGGAAAGTAAATGATACAATCTCAAAATTTATATGAAAGCACAAAATATCTTGGATAGCCAAAGCCATACTGAGCAAAAAGAATTAAGACTGGATATATCACCATACCTGATTTCAAGCTACATTACAGCACAACGTTAAGAAAAAGTGGAGGTGTGACATTACATACTTCTCTTGACACCCACAACTTGATTCAACCTCCCAGCTTCCATATCCCATTCTCCTTACTCTGGGTACAGGCTCACTTCTTCTCTTGGCATCCCAGATCTCTGGACTACCCTCCTGGCCCAGATCCCCCCATTGATTCCTGATCCTTTGCAGGCAGACCAACCCAAATCTTTGGTCTTCCTTCCTAGAGACCTCACAGCCTGACCATACCCACAACTTGCTTTTGCACACTGGAGACCAGGCTTCCACCCTGACTGTCCCCACCCCCAGCCTGCTTGGGGTTCCTGGGACCAGCCTCCTTCTCTTGTAAGTTTGACCCCACCCACTGTGCCTTGACTCCTTCAATCTGATTCAGTCTCCCAGCTCCCACATCCCATTCTCCTTCTAGGCCTGGGCACAGGCCCACTTCTCTTGGCACCATAGAGCTCTCAACTATTCTCTTGGCCCAGATGCCCCCGCTGCTTCCTGATCCTTTGCACCCAGACCAACCTAATTCATCAGACTACTTCCCTAAGGGCTCACCATACCAGATCTAAGATAACATTACTGAGCTATAGTCCTAAAAACAGCATGGTACTGGCACAAAAATAGACATGTAGATCAACTGAATACAAAAGAAGACCCAAACATGAGCTCATATAATTTCAGGCACCTGATATTTGACAAAGATGTTAAGAACACACAATGGAGGAAAGATATCATCTTCAACAAATGGTGGTGGCAAAGCTGGTCTCCACCTGCAGGTTTCACCCTGCACAAAAGTCAACTCCAAATGGATCAAAGACTTCAATGTAAAACCTGAAAATGTGAGAAGAAAAACCTCAGAAACAGTGAGAAGAAAACATAGGTAACAACACAGGCATGGGAAAGGAGTTTCTGAATTAGGCACCAGCTGCTCAGGCACTAAGGTCAACAATGCTTAAGGGGGAACTTCATTAACTTACAGTTTATGAACAGCAAAAGAAACAACCAAGGAAGGGAAGAGGAAATCCACTGAATTGGAGAAAATCTTCACCAGCTTACACATCCAACATAGGATTAATATCTAGAATATACAAAGAACTCAGAAAAGAATAAGAAAATGAACAACCCAATAAAAAGATGGGTGATAGACCTAAATAGAGAGCTCTCAAACAAACAAAAAATTAAAATAGCTAAAAACCACCCTAAAAAGTGATCAACATCCTTAGTAATTAGAGAGATGCAGATAAAAACCACTTTAAGACTGTACCTTATCCCAGTCATGTTGGCAAAGATCAAGAGACTGAAAGGCTCCAAATGCTGAAGAGGATATGGAGAAAGGGGAATGCTCATTCACTGCTTGTGGGAATGCACACTTGCACAACCACTATGGAAAGAAGTGTGGAGAACCCTCAAAAAACTAAAAATGAACCTACTGTGTGATCCAGTGATACCACTCCTAGGCATATATCCAAAGGACTCATCATACTGTAGAGATACCTGCACATCCATGTTTGTTGCTGCTCTCTTCACAACAGCTAAGAAATGGATGCAACCTAAAGGTCCCTCAACCAAGGAGTGGTTAATGAAAATGTGGTACATTTACACAATGAAGTTCTGATCATCAATAAGTAAAGATGAAATCATGAAATTTGCAGGTAAATGAATGGAGGTAGAGAGTGGCACATGAGTGAAGTGACACAAAGGCCGAAAGGCAAGCGACGTATGTTCTCCTCATTTGGCGATTGTAGTGCCAGGGTTGGTCTACCTCTATGTGAGTTGTTGGCCAGAAAGGCCTCCAAAACAATACAAGGCCTTGCCACTGCTGTTAGTTGCCCATAAGATCTAGATGGTAAGACCCTGCTCCTGAAGATACTGAATGCCTTGGTCATAGGCCGTAGAGAAGTCAAACTAGATCTGACATGGAAGCTTCCTTTCTGCTGTCTAGCTGTCTTAGAGCAGAAGTTGCTATGCAGGCTAGTGGAGGGAGCTCTCATCAACAGTTTTACTTAGCTGCCTAAATAACCTGAAGGAGAAGAATAGTAGGTAACAGGCCTTAATAAGGGAGATATGAATAAAAATTGGGTTAGTCTAAGGGAGGGCAGAAGGAAGGGTATATGAGGAACCTAGGGGATAAGGAGAAAGAAGAAGCTCAACAGAGGTAGGATCATAGGAGCAAGGGAA
>NW_008329138.1:2010717-2015385 GCF_000622305.1 Nannospalax galili
CACACATATCTATATAACTAAAAGTTACTTGACAAACAGCAAAGCCAGACAGGCGATACCTTCAGTCAAGTTCTTGGCCAAGATGGATAAAGGCTCTTCCAGACAGTAACCCAACATACTACTGGAAACATTAACAGCAGACCCCAATTCTATCCAAAGGAATACTAACAATGGATTGCCGTTGATAAGGAACAGCTGATCCTCCTGGAACAGGGACCTCTGGCTGACTAGATTTACCAGAAGGGCAGATAGGGGGGAATGGATGGGGGTGCTGACAGCACAGTGGATAGTGGCAGGGATAGCAGAGTATGGAGGCTCTAGTGGGAGAGGAAGGCTGTCTACCTGACGAGTTTGTATTCATGCTCAGATGCCGAGGAGCTCAGAAGGTGGGCGACTGTGACCAGTGATAGTCATGTATATAGAGATTAGAAATGCATGTGAAAACATCTCAATGTCAAGAGCCCTGAAATGAATTTTTCTGTATGAAACTGTGTGTTTTGACAACGCAGTGGAGATCTTTTTTAAACGTTGGAACCTCATTTAATTTTATGTCTTATAGAGTTTATAATGAGTAAAAGATTATATAAGCATAATAATTCATCTGTAAACCTAGAAATGTATAGCCAATTTTGAAAGAGATGTACCCTAGCTCAGAAAAATGTTATTGAATAGGTTAATGCTGTTGTAATGAAATGCTTCTTTTAATTAAAAAAAAAAAAAAACACAAATTTATACTACAGTTGTGTGACACTATTCCTGGGGAAACATGATCAAATCTCTGCTCGTCCCAGAAAGAGACCCAATAACAGACCAAAGTAAGGATACCAAAGTCCAACTTGGCGAACCAATGAATTTTATTGGGGTTACTTACAGGAGAAGAACTGACTCAAATAAAGCTGTATCATCAAAGCCCACCCCAGCATGGATGACAACACACAAGACCCAGAAATATGGAGCTCGCTGCATAGCCTGCAAGGAGCTCAGCAGGTGGGAGAGTGTCCCTTCCAGACAGTTCAGTGTGTCTGAGCCTCTTCCGGGCAGTTTGGCTGATTTTTGCCTCCTCCAGGCAGGCAACTTTGCTGGTCCCTGCCTCTTCCAGGCATCTGGGCTTGGCTGACAGCAAAGCTCAGCAGTCTTGAGAAGGAAGGGCCTAGAGAATCTTATCAATTTCAGGGACTTCCTGAAAGTATTCAGTTGTTTGCTCCCTGAGCTTAAGGAGCCTCCTTCCAGGATGGAATTTTTCACCTACCCTCAGAACACCCAGTCATTACCTCCCTTAAGATAGCCTATTCTTATCCTTCCTTTAGAACATTCTGTTGTTTACCAAGCCTCCCTCTAAGACAGAAGAATTTGCCTGGAAGAAAATTGCTGAAGAACAACTACTAATCAGCCAGGGAAAAAGTACCCACAAGTACAATAATAGCATTCTGTAATTGCTCTTTAATTGGAATTAAGGTCTACTGCAACAGAGAGAATTCACTTCTGGAACTGTAAGTCTGGTCAGAAGCCTAAGGCTGGGGAAGTCATAGCCCTAGTGGGGGAAGCTGACGCTGTTATTTTTGCTAAGAGGACATGATGTAGCTGTCATCTTTCCTTCTAAATACTCATGTTTATCCCTATAGATTAGTGCTGATGTCAGGTTTCCTCAGAAAAGGTTTTACCTGTAAGCAGTACTAACTGCAGAGACACATAACTGATCAAAGTACTGAGAACAAGTGACTGTTGACTATTCAGTCATAAATGGGACACTGTATCACCTCCTCCAAGACTCAGACTGTTGAATCACAGAAGACAGAAGATAAACTGAGCAAGAGTGGAGGAAGGGAAGGAATGCTATGAACACTCTCTTCTGAATATGGCATTTCCTTTGCCTTCTTAAACCCTCAGCATCTGTGATTACTTGTATAAGACCTTCACAAGACTGGGTCCATAAATGCGCAGTCATTGAAGGGGGGAGGGATCATGAGGCTCTGCACCTTCTTGTACAGTTAAAGATTACTGGAGAAGAAGGGGACGTTTAATTCAGTGATATGCTGTTCACTGTTGTGCTGTTCATTCTCCTATAAATAATCCCTCATGAATTGTTCTGTAAGTAACCCTAATCATACTCCTCTGTTCACACACAAACCCAAAAAGATAGGAGCAGCTTGGGCCTAGAGATGCCAAAGAATAAACAGAGGTCTTATGAAAATAAAAATAGAGGCTTCCAAAAACTGCACAATTATTAAATGAAAATTCCAGTATCAGGGGTATGTTTCCTCCTATGAGCTGTTGGCTGGAGAGCCCTGGAGATCCTCAAATGATAAAGTGTATTGCCACTAATGTTAGTCACACACCAGAGACAGCTTAGGCAAGACCCTATTGCTGAAGATGCCTCATGATGTGAGCCTGGGAGATCAAGCTGAGACTAAGCTGGAAACTGTTTCCCTGCCACCAGATGGCTGGTGACCAAAGCACCAGGAAGGGCTTAGAGAATTGTTAGTGGAGAGTGGTCCCCAAAAGTCCTTCTTAATGACAGACCCCCCCCCATTCTGCACTACTGACATGCCAAGAAAGATGTGCCTGGTGGTGCAACAGTGGCTGGACTAATATATGTACAACAAACAAATTTCTGATTGGATTTAAGGCCAGCTCCTTGTGTTGGTTCTTCAAGCCAAGTTTCTTCAAATGACCTTTCCGTAGAAGGGAGGGGCAGAGAGAGTCAGTCATGTCTTCCATCCATCCAGCTAGCCTGAGTGGTACATGGGGGAAAGACTAAGGATAAAGACAGGAGAAGCCAGAGAGGGCCGTGGCTTTTGCCATCTTCGGCAGACAGGGAGGTAACA
Organism: Nannospalax galili; assembly: GCF_000622305.1. Classification (NCBI taxonomy): domain Eukaryota; kingdom Metazoa; phylum Chordata; class Mammalia; order Rodentia; family Spalacidae; genus Nannospalax; species Nannospalax galili. Next base: position 2,013,543 of record NW_008329138.1, read on the forward strand.
GGGTCCCTGCCCATGATGTAGAGGGAGCCCATACTTCTCTAAGTGACCCCCTTACCTATTGATCTGTACTGCAGCCCAACAAACTTTCGTTCTCCAAACTGTAGTTTGGAGATATTGTACCTCGTTTTGTTGTAAGGATAGTGGGAGGGGGCACGACACCTCTCAGAAGTAGGTTTTGCAACAACAGGACACAGTGAAATCAAGTTGGAACTAAGCTGGAAGCTTCTTCCTGACCTGCAACTTCCATAGTGCCAGAAGGTGCTATGCAGACTGCTGGAGGAGACTAGTCATCAATTGTCTCACCCATTTGTGTGTCCTGTGTGCTACAGTCCCAACCTCTCAGGCAACATATGTTCACTTGTACAGTAGTGGCATGACCTGGCGGGGAGCAAATTGCTTCCTGATTGTATCTGAAGTCCATTCCACTGGAAGGAATATGTGACTCATGATGTAAACAATAAAAAACCCATGACACAGAGGCCATAGGCTCTATAGGGGAATGTACTGCTGATGATTTGGTCAATGTACACACAGTCACACTACTTTTAAATATTTATATTTATACACATAGGCTAGTGTTGCTCTCAGTTTGATTCAGTGTTTTGGTGTGTTTTGTTTTGTTTTCTGTAGTGGATGACTAGATTTATAATTGTCAAAAAAAAAAAATCAAACAGTATATTTCTATTACTTCCTGCAAGGCCCAGAAAGCATCATGGAAAAGAGATGGAAAGACTTTAGGAACAGAAGGAATGGGAGAATTGTTATGCATTGTTGTCCACGGGCTATGAAATGCCACGAACACGCAGCAGCTTTGGTGGTCTGCAGGAGACATACATAGACAAGCAAACATAAGATATAAGAGTATGAGAGGGAGTTGATGGGAAGAAGGTCTATCGCTTACCACCGTTAGAGGTGACAGGACTCAATGGGAAGAAAGTCTGTCACCTACCACCATTAGAAGAGCTGAGGCAAAGCATGATACTGACAACACACTAAGTTGTATTCTTATTAAAGTGTGTTTAATGTGGCCTTTGACACATGACTGAGAATATGCCAGGAAGAAGTTTACAGGTGTATGGGAGACAGAAGATAAATCATGGGCTTCTGCCAGCACTGTGAATATGGAAAAGTAAAAGCATCCCGACAAGTCACTGTAGAGTATCTTCGTAGATGCTAATTATTAATAATTTCTACTTATTGTTAGCTTGTGTTTCAATTTTTACAATTCTGTAGAACTTATCTTTCCTTTTAGTTCTTAATATCACTATTATTAATAATAATACTGGGAAAACAAAGGCTTATTATGTATCAGGTAGGCCTCTAAAGGCTTTGTATGCTTTAGTATTCTAGTATTCAATTCTTACAGTCACTGTACAAGTTAACACCTAAGAATTATTGAGAAACTTGATTTTTATTTACACTGCAACTGAAAGATATTAGTGACTCCAATGGTCACAAAATGTGAAGCCACAGCCAACTGGCTAGTTCAGGCTCCAGATTCAATATCTGTTAACGCTGTGATCTGCCATATACCATAGACAGTCTCCTACCCTAGCAAGCCTCCTTTCTGTGAAGAATGTAAGTCATATGAGTACAGAGATATTAAGTGGAAACTAGTTCCAAAACAAGAACTTCCTCTCCTCCCATACTCTAAATCAATAAAGCAAGTAGAGAAAATGAAAAATGGTGGTAAATAGTCAAATTAAATCGGAAATACAATCTACTTTTTAGGAATAACAACTGTAATTCCTTAGGTGAAAATTATTTTCATGAATTTTGTAACATCTTAATTTAAAATTTTCTGAAAAATCTTACTTCTCTTTTGTTAATGAGATGATTAATT
>NW_008329138.1:2015910-2016409 GCF_000622305.1 Nannospalax galili
GCCCCCCTATCCATTCCCCCCTATCTGCCCTTCTGGTAAATCTAGTCAGCAAGAGGTCCCTGTTCCAGGAGGATCAGCTCTTCCTCATGTACGGCAATCCATTTTCAGTATTCCTTTAGATAGAATTGGGGTCTGCTGTTCATGTTGCCAGTAGTATGTTGGGATACTGTCTGGAAGAGCCTTATATCTATCCTGGCCAACAACTCGACTGAAGGTATCGTCTTTCTGGGTTTGCTGTTTGTCAAGTAACTTTTAGTTATATATATATGCATGCTCTTATGAAATTATATTGGCCCTTTTAATCTTTAGTTGTACTTCCCTTTTGGGTGTATAAGGACATACCATTGGACCAGATAAACTGATTTGTTTTTACTCTTGAGGTCGTTTGAGGATCTGTTCCTCAGGGGTCCCATGGGCTTGGGAGGAGCCCTTGGCTCCTTTCTTTTACCAGTTCCATCTACGTGAAGATAATTCAAAGGTCCTGCTTGACCATTGTTGG
>NW_008329138.1:2020070-2021184 GCF_000622305.1 Nannospalax galili
TACTAGGGGACATATTTTACTACCTGTTATTTCCATGACTGCTATTTCTACACTTTGGTGTATATGAATACATCTCTTCTTGAGGTTATTTTGAGGTATGGATGACTGTCTCTGGACTGTTTACCTATATAATGGAGATAGTGGCATATTGAAGTCCCCTACTATTAATGAGTTGGGGTTAATTTGGGTCTTGAAGTCCTGCAGTATTTTTTTTTATGAAGTTGGGTGTACCAGAGTTTGGTGAATATATGTTCATGATTGTAATATCTTCTTGATTGATTGTTCCTTTGATCAAAATGAAATATCCCTCTTTGTCTTTTCTGGTTAGTTTCAGTTTAAAGTCTATTTTGTCAGATATTAGGATTGCTACGCCTGCTTTTTTCTTAGTGCCATTTGCTTGGTATATTTTTTTCCATCCTTTCACTTTGAATAGTGTCTGTCCTTGAAAGTGAGATGAGTTTCTTGCAGACAACAACAAGATGGGTTTTGTTTCTTAATCCATTCATATAGTCTGTGTCTTTTGACTGGGGAGTTCAGTCCATTAATGTTTAAAGTTATTAATGAAAGATGAGTATTGAATCCTGTCATTTTTCTGTTGTTGCTTATATTCTTGCTATAGCTGTACTTTTACCCTGTTTACCCTCGTTGGAATTCTTTCTGCAACCCCTTGGGTATAGTCATTCCTTTCTTCAGTTCTTTGTATTGCTCCCAGAACTCTCTGATGGGCTGGTTTTGTGGACAAGAATTCCTTCAGCCTATTTATGTCATGGAAGATTTTTCTTTCCCCTTCAACTATAATAGACATTTTGGCTGGATATAGTAATCTGGGTTGGCAACTGTGGCCATTTAACACTGGGAATACTTTGGTACAGGCTCTTCTGGCTTTCATAGTTTGCATTGAAAAGTCAGCTGTGATCCTAATGGGTTTTCCTTTATATGTGACTTGTTTCTTTTTAAAATTTTGTTTTCATGCCTCATACAATAGCTCTACATGACTCCATGTGTATAGCCAAAGGTTACATAAAAATAAACAGTGCCAGACAGGAGAAACCTTCCTTTGAGTTGTTGGCCATGGTGGTCCAAGAGGATTTATATATTTTAGCAGCCCTATCTA
>NW_008329138.1:2021979-2026720 GCF_000622305.1 Nannospalax galili
GTGGCCCAATTCCAATTTGGGTCAGAAGTTTTCAGGCTTTCTCCTTAGGTCTGGAATCTTCTAAGAATGATTTTGGCCTCAGGAACTTGGGTGTTGGACTGACCTGAGACCCTGGCAGTGGCCGCGCCACGCAGGGATACAAAGGCAGATAGGGTGGGAAGAAGCCCCAAGATTTCCCAGGGAGTGGATTGAGTAGCTGGGTTGTACCGGATGCAAAGGATCAGGGAGAGGAAAGGTAAGCCTTGGAGCCCCAGAAAGAGGCTGTCAGCCCTAGCAAGAGGCTGGCAGGTGTTGTAGGACCAGGGAAGTAGATGGAGGTGAGGGTGGGGCCAGGTCCAGAAGCGGTGCCCCTGGGGCCCAAGAGAGGTACTAAGTTGGTCTGGGTGAGAAGGGTCAGGAAGCAGTATTGGTTCCCCTGGTGTCTGGGGCTCCAAGACTAGGGATGGCGCAGGTCCCAAACTAGGAGTAGCGAACAGCGAGGGAGGTACAAGGGTGAATGTGGCTTGGGGAGTCAAGGTGCAGAGACCTGTGCTATAGACTTACCCCAAGAGGCCTGAGGATAGGGGTGCAGGCTAGGAGAGTTAGCCAGTCATGCAGGTCCAGGGATGCAGAGAGAGGTGAGGGCGGGGCCAGGACCAGAAGCTGTGCTCCTGGGGCCCAAGAAAGGCACTAAGTTGGTCTGGGTGAGAAAGATCAGAAAGCAGTATTGGTTCCCCAGGTGTCTGGGGCCCCAAGACTAGGAGTGGTGCAGGTCCCACACTAGGTGTAGCGAACAGCGGGGGAGATGGAAGGGTGAATGTGGCTTGGGGAGTCAAGGCACGGAGAGCTGCGCTATAGACTTACCCCAAGAGGCCTAAGGATTGGCGAGATGATTAATTTTTTAAAAAAATTTAAGTCACAACAAAGACAAGACAGAAATTAGAAAACTGACTTTATTCCTGCTCTTTTCACAATAGCTAAGAGATGGACCGACCTAAGTGGCCCTCAGCTGATGAGTGGCTAACGAAAATGTGGTATACTTACACAATGGAGTTCTATTCAGCAGTAAAGAAAGATGAAATAATGAAATTTGCATGTAAACGGATGGATCTAGCAATTGTTATACTAAGTGAAGTAACACAGACTCAGAAAAATAAACGACATATGTTCTCCCTCATATGTGGCTCCTAGCACCAAATCCTTTTAAATTCCAGGTCCTTTTAATAAGATGATGTTACGCAGCAATCCTTTCTGCATGAAATAACTACCATCATCACGACTTCAGCTGAGCCTGATCGCTAAACATAGTCACAACTGGGCTTGTTGACAGTTGTGCTCATTCATTAAAGGTGTGCCAAGCAGAATCACTGGACCCTCAGCTGAGTATCCAGCCACTCTTCCCAGCCAACTAGTCCAACCTTGGAAGACAAAAGAAAAATGAGGAAGAACCTAATAGAGGGATGCTTTTGGAAGCCCTTGTCAAGAAATTCCAATGGACTTTCATATGAACATTTGAAAATTGCCCTGTTCTGACTTAGTCAGGTGGAGGGCAGCTCTTTCTCAGAGGACAGGGAGGGGGTCTAAGGGGCACTCTCCTTCAATTCAAGGACTTTCTTCTCTCCTTAGAGACAAGAGTTATGCAATTTGGGAGTCTTTTAGATAGACCCACTGAAGGGGTATTCCAGTTGCCTCACCCCGCATCCCTGTTCAGCATGGAAGAAGCCAGAGCAGCCTGTGTCCCTATTCCCTGTTGGCAGTTTGGGTAAACCCTTCTGTGGGGAAATGGGCTGGCAAATACTTCTGTTATTCAGGCTAACCTAAAACCTGCCATAAAGCACAACATCAAATGTAGGAGGAGGCCCAAGAGTTTCAGCCAGGCCTCGGACCTGGAGGCTTTTGCGCAGGTGCGACACCCTTACGCAGTTTTCTTCTGCAGACAGTTAAACTGACACCTGCCACCCAGACCGGAGACTGATTATGCAACTGTCGCACCAGTGATCATTAAAGAACTCGGCTTGTGGAACCAATGGGGGAGGAGTAAGGAGTATATAAGAAAGCCATGTGTATGCAATAAATGAGAGTTTGCTTGCTAACTACTGAGTCTCCCTAAGTTAGCACCATTGACTTGGCGCCTACTCATCCCCTGCCCCCAACGGAGAGTCCTCAAGTAGCTAGCCCACTAAGGCAGGCAACAACAACACCCTTCAGAGGATGGCCTAATAAGAATAGGAGGTAGGAATTGGCTAGGCAGTTAGGATAAAAAGACCCCAAAGAAATGTAGCCAGTTTCTTGGCTAAAAGTCAAAATGTCATTGGGCCTGTTAGCAACATACTCTGTTCCAATGGCCAAAAATGTTCAAAATATTTGGGAGCTTTTATCTAATCCTTAAAAGATTTTAGGGTTACCTCTTCAGAGGGGGGAATGTTGGAGGGGAGGGAGTGGGAATGGATTTGATCAAAACACTTGACATGCATGTATGAAATTCTCAATAAAGTTGTTTTTGTAAAAGTTAAAAAAATAATAACATAGTATTTTGAAAAAAATAAGAAGTTTGAAAAAGTGCTGGAGCAGAATTCAAGATGCAACATGAGCCACAGAGCATGAAGTGCAAGGGTCACCCTCTCAGCTTGAGATTGATTCCACTGCACAGGCTCTCTGGTTCTACATGGATATTAGAATCTTTCATCATTATCTCTCGAAGAACAGCTTTGTGATTTTGATACAAATTGCTTTGAATTGGCTTTTAAGTTTTATTTGGGGCAATATAGGCATTTTAATATATTAGTCTTCCCATCCGTGAGAACAGTATACCTTTTGTTTATCTGTGTCTTATTTAATTGCTTTCATTTACTTTTCATGCTTTTTTTTTTTTTTTTTTGACTTTTTTGAGACAGGGTCTCCATGTAGCCCCAGCTGGCCTGGAACTCACTATGTAGACCAGGCTGGCCTTGAACTCACAGAGATCCGCCTGCCTCTGCCTCCCGAGTGAGGGATTAAACGTGTGTGCCATCATGCCCCCGTGTTTCATGCTTTTCAATAGAAGTCTTTCATGCCTTTGATTAAGTTTGCTGCCAAGTGTTTGAGTCTGTTATAGTTTTACAAATGGGATTTGTAAAATTCCATTGATTTCATTTCTTTTCCAGGAAGTTTGTTATTTAAATAGAAATATTTCATGGTTTTTACTTAGTAATTTTTTTCACTGAAATTCTGCTAAATTCTTTATAAACTCTAAAAGTTTCCTTTGAGGACTGGAGAGATGACTCAGAGGATAAGAGCACTGGGTGCTCTTGTAGAGGACCGAGATTCGGTTCCCAATACCCACATGTTGGCTCACAATTGTTCATAAGTCCAGTTTCAGAGGCTCCAATACCCTCTCGTGGTCTCTGTGGGCACTGCATTCATGAGGTACACTTACATACATGCAGGCAAAACACTCACATAGATGTAAAATTAAATAAATCATAAGATACTTTATATAGAAGTCTCTATTGAGGTTTCAGAGTTTTCTTCATGAATTGTCATATCGCCTACAAAGACAGTTTCACCCCCACTGTTCCCATGTTGGTAACTTATTTCTTTTTCTTCTCTAATTGTTCTGGTTTAGAATTTAATGTTCTGTATACTGACTTCAAGTCCTAGTAGTGGCATCCTTCCCTGCACCACATTTTAGAAGAAGAATTTAAAATTCTCCTCATAATTTTTGCTAACTCCAAAAGCATTGCAAAGCTACAGGGGAAAAAATACTAGCAGAAAACAGACCACTGCATCAGAATGAAAAGTAAGAAATAAATACATCTCTATAATCAACTGATTCTCAGAGTCTAAAAAGTTGCAATGCAGAAAACCAGCAGTGTTGCTGGGCAAACTGGATATATATGAGAAGAATGGAATTAGAGCTATTTTTTATACTTAATTATAAGATCTTCAACTATAAAAATACTGGAAGAAATGTAGGAAGAAAGGATTTTGGACATTGGTCTTGGCAATTATATCTTAGGTATGAATTCCAAAACATGAGCTACTGAAACAAAAGTAGACAGGTGGAATCTCACTGACTAAAAATATTCTCTGCAACAAGTAATCCTATCACAGGGTAAAGATAAAACTAAAGGACTGGGAGAAAATGTTTGCAACCCACATATCTATAAGGAATTCATACATGAATGAATAAAGCAGATTTTCAGTATAACCCCCATATGAATAACATCTCTATCCAGGTTCCCCCAGTTTGCTCTATGTGCACAAGTATGTACTCCCACAGACCATGAAATATTATTCGACCTTAGAAAACTGAAATCCTGTCATTTGCAATAATATGTAGGAACCTGGAAAAAATAATGTGCTTAGTGAAACTAGACAACAAAGAAAAATGCTACACTTTCTCACTTATGCATAGAGTCTAAAACAGGCTATATTCCAGAAGCAGGTGATCCCCAGAGACAGGGGAAATGTCAGTGAAGGGTAGAAAGTTTCAGCTGTGCATGGTCAATATGTTCTGGCTATCTAGTATATACTAATTGCATACTTACATTTTGTCAGGAGCATGTGTCCTAAATGTTCTCACACTTACAAAAAGTAAGAAGGACCATGAAATGGCCAGCACGTAAAGCACTTGTTGCCAAGCCTGATGACCTGGTTTGAACTCTGGGATCCACACAGTAGAAGAGTGTGGCTTTCCCATGTTGTCCTCTGACTGCCACAAGCTCACCGTGGCATAGCACATACAACACACACACACACACACACACACACACACACACAC
>NW_008329138.1:2026880-2040711 GCF_000622305.1 Nannospalax galili
AAGCAAAGAAAACGGTAACTTTGTGAAGTGATAGAAACCTTTGTTAGTTGCTGAAAGCAGCTATTATGAGATAGAAATTCTGTTAGCTATACCACAGAAGAGATGGAAAGAAATAAGAAAGAAAAATCACATTGCCCTGCCATGTCCTGAAGACTTTCTTGTTTCAGCCCTCCCCAGTGTTGGCCTCCTTGTTTCAGTACAGGTAAAGAGACTGCAAAAGAAATTCAAATGACTGAAGTTATATAACTACTACTTAGGCCCACCTCTTTCTTTTTCCTTTCATTCTAGGCATTCTAAAATTAGCTTTCTCTTTCCACCTTCTATGAAACTTTCATTCCTTAAGAATTATTAACATGAATTTGTGACAATTCAGTCACTTGGCTATTGGCAATAGTGTCTGGATATAGGCAAAGTCTCCACTGGCTTGGTGTTTTTTGGTTTTCCTTATTGGAGGAGCTCATTGATTACCTATGTTCCTAATTAGTCCAACAATCCCTCTCATCATCTATTTTGTTAATTTGTCAGGAACCAAAAACCACAAGAATGATTACTAAATCTCTTTCCCACCCAAGAATCGCTGAGGTAGCAGAAACGACCATCAATTAGAGGGCTGTAGCTGCGGAAATGTGACAGGCTATTTGACACAACCATACCTTGAGCAGCAGTCTCTTGAGTTCTCTAGATCTGACTCAAGGCCACAAGTTCATCACTGAGCAATCAGCGTTTAACACTGTCAACACATGCGACAAATTTATAACCAGACACCCAAGGTATCATCAAGAAAATAACAATCTAAAGCAATAACAGTGTCCTGCAAATGCAAGAATGCATGTTTACATAGAGTCTCTTATAATAAAGGAACTGCTAAAACAGAACCACTCATTTAATAGTCTCTATGCTTTTGAATGGCAAATCAGATGCCAACGCATTAACAAAGGTCATTATCTTTTTTATTTGAGGCTATCTGACAAACACTAAATTTGCAATTGCATTTGATTTCCCAACAATTACTTCCTTAACACATAACAAAGAAACAGAAATTAAAAACATGAAAAATAAAATTGAATTGATAGTTGACACCAGACTTATTTTCTTACTACTATAACAATGAATATTAAATTGGACATGAAATTTTCCATATAAAAGATTATTCTTTCCTCCCAAGAATGCCACAACTTGTGACTGACATTAAACAAGTTAATAAGGAATTAGAAGAAATCTAGAGTGAAAAGGAGTGCCCAAGTAAAGAAAAGCTTACACTGACCCTTTTTCCTATAATGTAGTAAATAATCAGATTAAAATTCAATGGACAGCATCAGAAAATTTAAGCCCATGATTGCTTTAATCTTCACTGAATAGTTTACTTTCTTCAAATTCCACTCATCCTCCAGATTTTATGATAGAAAAATAAACTTACCTGAGAGAAAATTTTAAGTGTCTTAAGAAAGAAACTGTTTAAAACTGTTTAAAATCCAGCCCAACATTTAAGCTCCCAGGGAACACATAAAATCTTATGAGAGATTTGTTAATCTCCAAGATGATGGCAATAGGTTGTATAAAGTAAGTGATCCTGGCACAAAATACTAGCGATACTTTCTTCATATTCTATAATACAAGGTGACCTTACGGAATTGACAGTCCATACTCAAAGGAGTATCTATGACTGAAAGCTTCGATGTGTAGTTACTCTTCAGCAACTCTTAGTCCATAAAAAAGAAAGGATGCATATGCAGGCAGGCACACAGCCCTTGTTGACTAATTTAGGTCAAAATAAATGAAATACGTAAATAATTTATGGATTTTCATGAAGTACTCTGCAATCTTATCCAATTTATAGAGGACAGTGCCTCACATATAAAGGTTTGGAATCTCATTAAAACATAATGTGGGTGTGTTTATACATCAGCTAGATTCTGAATTCTAGACTCTCTAAATTTGAACAATGAAAAAACAGACCTCAGAGTCTAACACATTGCTGATGACTTGCTTCTTTTGGCTCATGAGGCTGCTTAGATACTTTCTACTAAGAGGAAAGATGAACTAGAAACTCTCAAGGGATTTGAAATCTTTCAGACCACTGTGGTTTGAATTTTTATGTCACTCTCATGGACAGACATGGCAGGGAAACATTTTGGAACAAGAAAAGAACTTAGAAAGAAACTTACTTAAGGCTCTCATTTTTCAGATGAATATAATTAGTATCTAACAATGCTCCTACAGAATTTGGAAAAAGCATTATGATTTCACATTTCTCCTTCTATAATTAAGTGGGCTTTCAACCCATAAGACCTAGCCACTTGGAATCTTAAATCCAACTATATTGTTCCAGTTTGAATAACCTGACAGTGTATTAATAGTTCCTCATAGAATAATTTTCTGGCTCTATTTGCCATCTTGTTTTATGACATATCAAAGCTGTATGTCATATTCACTGCCCTGATTTTAATCTGAGCAAACCTGAAACACAAACAAAACTTTCAGGCAGCAGGGACATTGCGTAACTGCTAAGCTAGACAACGTCAGTGATATGTCTCGGAGATACTTGGTTTCTCACCCAAAACACAGTCAAGACTCTAATTGTAGTTATTTTCTTTTGAGAAATGGATAGTAAATGACAAGATTGTAACCAAACCCTCATAACACCAAGTCATGAAATTTATTGATCTACCTCAAAACTGCTGGAGTTTCCATATATCAAGGCATTCAAGTAGTAGTGTACTCTCTGTATATCATACACATTAAGGTTTTATTAAAAATTCAATGAAATATTTATACCTCAGTTATAAATCCCTGATGGGGAGATGAATGCAATCAAGACATAGTGGTTTTCCAATGAGGGAGTTACACATAGAACATTTTGTTATGGCAAAGACTATCTTTCAGCTTTTAATAGTATGAAAGTGTCCTACTTCTTATAGAACAGTGACATGTGTGGCTATGATTTCAATTTTGCCCCTTTACCAGCATCAGCTGCCTCACCAACTAAAGAATAAAATTGATTTACAAGAAAATTCCCACATGCCCTATTTCAAATTTCACAGGGAAATGCAGAAATAGTTCCAAATTTCTCTAGGTAATTCAGAAATAATTTCATAATAATGCATAATAAAATTCTTGAAGATTTTAAAGTAAAACCCTTTCTATTAAAATCCCCAAGATAACATTTTTTTACAGTAATTCCATTGAATAAGTGCCAAAGCAATTGTCGGTAATTCCAAATGATGTCAGTATGTGAAGATAAGGAGTATCTATGCCTCCTCATTCCACAGGCAGGGCTCCTCTTGTTCATCTTCAGGAGGCAGTTTCATAGAGAACAGAAAAGAATCCTGGGCTCAGACGCCAGCCTGATCATGGCTTCTCCTGGCAGAATTCCTACTTGAAATTCAGTTATAGTTTAAAATTTACAAAGAGGACTGACTATGTCCTTCTAGAAACTCTTTTAAAAATTTGAGAATTTTTATGTGTGGGCCTAAGTACTAATAAAATCCTATATAAAACATTTCCAAACCAGTATTTTTCTTACAATAAATGTCAGTATTTGATTTGAGAAAGTTTGTCCCAGGTTTCCTTTAAGTGCTTTTACCAATATTTGGTGGTACGGACACACTGATAAACATAACAAAGCCTAATAGAAAAGCATCAAGGAGATACGCTTCACCAAGTTATTGGATCTTGACTTCCATCATCAAATTCATGTTTACAACATCATCACTGAATCCTTGTTTCTTTTAGGATTTGAGTGGCCAGCCAGGCATGATCACTCATGTACTTCCTACATCTCTTGGTATAACTCTGAACTTGATGTGTTTCTCTTTTTATTTTAAAAATGCTAATCTGCATCTAACAGAAATGCTACTCTGAATTACAACTGTTTTTAATGGGGTGTTACTATACCACAGTACAGTTATACCTGAATAAAAGCCTGATTCTTTAGCTTTTAACAATGGGCCCGAATTCAGAAGGCACTCAGAACTCAGAGGGTACCTAGTTCTTCCAGATGTCTCCAGGAACTCAGTGAGCTCAAAATCTCTTCTCCAGCTCAATTGGGGAACTACAACCTTGAATCGACACTTATTTTATCAGACATACCTAGGTCCAAAATGCCTCATGCACACAACAGTCAAGCATTGTTCTCAATCTTTTGGTGCTTTGATTTGTTAATTCTCAAGCACACACACATTCATCCACTATCTTGGTTGGAGCAGCAAACTGAGGTTCCTAGGGATGAAGATCAGATGCCCAGGTCACAAGAGTAAGTGGCTCGTGACTTTTTTTGGTCACAAGGTTAATTAAGTCATTAGTCCAGATTCTGTCCATTTTATGTCATTACTGCATTATTTTTTAAGTAACTTATTGAGAATTTCATACATGGATATAAGCATATAAGGTGTTTGGATCAAATCCATGCCCATTCCCCCTGGCCTCCAACTCCTCCCATGCATTTTTATAAATACAAGGGAAATTATTCACACATAAAAGATTTTAAATATTACCTTTAGGATTTCCTGTCTCTTATTAGAGGCATCATAATGTATTCAAGAGTAACTAACGAGATATAACACCCCTAGTGTTCTCTTTTGTAATATAGTTCAGCATTTAAGATCTCTCTAAGTGTCTCTATACTTTTGAAAAACCTTCACCCCAGTTTCCATATTATCAGTCTGCAGGTCTGTTGGACTGGTTGAAGAATCAGTAACTTGAAAGTGATTTACAGCCCTGCTTTTTATTTATTATTTATATTTATTTATTTTTAAATAATTTATTGAGACTGTCATACATGCATATAAGGTGTTTTGATCAAATCCATGCCCACTCCCTCCCCTCCAACTCCTCCCATATCTCCCCATCACTATTTTTCTGACAATTTTATCTAGTTACTTCTTCTTTTATTCTTTTTTAATGGGGCTTATTGCTACTCTAACATTACCCCTGTGAAGTGGTAAACCTAAAATCTTTTAAAGATTAGGTAAAAGCTCCCAAATACTTTGTACATTTTTGCCCTTTAGAATGGAGTGTGTTGCAAAGAGGCCTAAGGACGTTGTGACTTTCAGCCAAGAAACTGACTACTTTTCTTTGGGGTCTTTTTACCCTAACTGCCTAGCCAATTCCTACCTCCTATTCTTATCACACCACCCTCTGAAGAGGTTACCCAACTTGCCAATAAGAAATCAGGACACAGACTGCTCTGGCTTCTTCCATGCTGAACAGGGATTCAGGGTGAGGCCACTGGAGCACCCCTTCAGTGGGTCTATCCAAAGAAGTAAAGGTAAGAGTAACTAGCATTACAAGTCCGACACCAAGAACTAGAAAAAAGTCAGAACAGGGAAATTTTCAAAAGTTCATATAACAGGCCATTGGAATTTCTTGACAAGAGCTTCCAAAAGCATCCCTCTATTGGGTTGCTACTCATTTTTCTTTTGTCTGCTAAGGCTGGACTCTAGAGTGATAGATTCAGGACTTACTTTCAAGCAGTTTGATAGTTGTTGGGGTAGTTAGTGTCATTTCTCTCTCAAAGGCTTCTAGATAGGGAGAGAAAACAAATTTATCCATCATTTTAGAACAATAGAGTGTCGTCTCCCTTAGCTACATGTGGGCACTACAGTATTGCAGACCAAGATTTGAAGTCTTACATTTGAGCAGCACTTTCTGATTGGCAACAGAAAGTTATTATTGGTTATTCTTTCTTTTTGGGAGTTTAAGATCATACATTTATTTGGCCCAAATAAATCAATTTATTTTTACACTTAAGGTCAGTTGAGGATCTATTCCTCAGAGGTCACATGGGCTTGGGAGGAGCCCCTGGCTCCTTTCTTTTACCAGTTCCATCTATGTGAAGATAAGTCAAAGGTCCTGCTCAACCATGGCTGGCTTCACTTGGATGCATGGAGGAAATGTTTTTTCTGAGTTGACCTTCCTCTTTGTAGACTAGACACTGGTTCAAGGCCATCTTGTGGAGTCTCCATGGCCTCCCTGAACAAGAGGACAGGTGACTCACCACAGTTATAGGACATTTTGATAGGTATTCCATAGTCTCATGGAACTTAGTTCACCTTGGAGGGCAAGGGGCAAAAACTGTCCTTTAAGTCCCTCTGACCAGATTAGTATAGGCCTCAAAGTATGGCTGCTAAACATCCAGTAAGGTTAGTTCCACCGGTCTGCTACTTTTAATTACCATGTGCTATGTAGAGAAAGCTTGGGAAAAAATACAAATATTCTCAGATAGACCTTGACTAGATATATATTTTGTTCCTTAAATTAGTTGACTAAACTATGACCTTAGAAATGTTTTAAATATTTTATTATTTTTATTTTATGTGCATAAGTGTATTGTCTGCATGGTGTAAGTGCACCCGTGGCATGCAATGCCCATGGAGGTCAGAAGTGTCAGATTCCCCCAGAACAGGAATTACAGATGGTTGTTAGCCACCATGTGGGTGCTGGGAATCAAACCTGGGTCCTCTGCAAAAGCATTCAGTGCTCTTAAATGCTGAGCCATCTCTCCAGTCCCTGACCTTAGAAATTTTAAGATTATGTATATATTTTCTTGTTTCATCCTTTATATATCATAACAGACCTTCATCACTTTCTTAGGCTTTCTCATGTTTCTATTTGGGAAAATATCTCCATTTCCATATCCTTTAAACATCTTCTACATTCCCTTTTTCTTTGTTTCTTTTTTACTAATTATGAGACATACTAGCATTAATAAATAAAATTTCCATCTGTTGTGAGAATTCTTTTCCTAGGAATATTAAGCAATACTTATTCACTTTTAAGGTTCTAGTGTCAAGCCAATGTTTGATTAAAGTTTTACAGGGGAACCAATGAATTTACTGAGTTTATTTACTGAGATAACTGACGGGTTACTGAGGTGTGTGAATGACCTGAGAGTATGCACACTGGAAACCCCTTACCCAGGATGGGTCAAGCTTTCTCTTCCTATCCTTCTGAAGATTGTATGCTTCAGCCCTCCCTGAAACGAGGAGACCATGTATGATTAGGGCCAAATTACATACAGTTGGCTGGGAAGAGTGGCTGGATACCCTGATGAGGGTCGAATGACCCCGCTTGGCCTCCTTTAATGAAGGAGCACAACCATCAACAAGACCAATTGTGACAATGTTTAGCAATCAGGCACAGCTGAAGTGCTGATGATGGTAGTTATTTCACGCAGAAGGGACTACTGTACAGTATCAGCTTATTAAAAGGACATGGAATTTAAAGGGATTTAGTGCTAGGATCCACAAATGAGGGAGAACATACATCTTTTATTTTTCTGAGTCTGTTACTTCACTTAGTATAACAGTTTCTAGATCCATCCATTTACCTGCAAATTTCATTATTTCATCTTTCTTTACTGCTGAATAGAACTCCATTGGGTAAATAAACTACATTTTTGTTAACCACTTGTCACCCAAATTCCCTCTGGGTCTCCAGAGCTATCAGACAACCCATATAATATATTTTACGTGAGTTTATTATGGTTTATGCCCTTGGATAGGGAGGGGGTAAATTGGGGAACTTACACTGAGACAAGAAATCTTGCACCTTGGCTCAGAGCCCACCACCAGCTGCTCCCACAGGCCACCCATAGTCTCTGTTAGCTTTTGCCCATGCGTCTTGGGCCCACAGTCTCATCCCAGGTTGTTAAATGCCCTTTCTCGTGTCCATGTGGGTGAGGCGCTGGGGTCATCTTTCTCTCTCCACACCCGTTGCCACAATATGTTCCTCCTGGCTCAGTCCTAAGAGGGCTTCCAGCCACCTCCATAGTCGAGCCCCACGGCAGGCCTCGCCCCTTGGAGAAACTAGAAAATTGGGAGACACCACTGGTCAGTTGAGGGGAACTTAAGCTGTTTCCATCTCTTAGCTATTGTGAAAAGAGCAACAACAAACGTGGCTGTACAAGTGTCTCTACAATAGGATGAGTCCTTTGGGCATATGCCTAGGAGTGTTATAACTGGGTCATACGGTAGGTTCATTTTTAGTTTTCAAAGAGTTCTCCACACTGTTTTCCATAGGGGCTGCATGAGCTTGAAATCCTACCAGCAATGAATCAGAGTTCCCCTTTCTCCACATTCTCATCAGCATTTGGTACCATTTGTTCTCTGATCCTAGCCACTCTGATTGGGGTAAGGTGATACCTTAGAGTGGTTTCAATTTGCATTTCCCTAATTACTAATGATGCGGAACACTTTTATGAGATGTGTTTTAGCCATCTTTATTTTTCCTTCGAGGACTTTAGATCTTTAGCCCATCTTTTAATTGGTTCATTTGGTTTCTCAATTCTTTGTTTCTTGAGTTCTTTATATATTCTGGATGTTAAATCTCTGTCAGATGTGTCACTAGTGAATATTTTTCTCATTCTGTGGATATTCTCTTCATTTTTTTTCGCTGTTTCTTTTGCTGTACAGAAGCTTTTAGTTCAATGAGGTCTCACTTGTTGATTGCTGACCTTAGTTCCTGAGCAACTTCTGTCTGATTTAGAAAACCGTTGCCTACACCTGTATCTTGTAAGTTACTACCAATATTTTCTTGTAATAGTTTCAGGGTTTCCAGTTTCACATTGAGGACTTTGATCCATCTGGAATTGATGATTGTACAAGGTGAAAGATAAGGATCTAGCTTCATTTTTCTTCTGGTAAAGATCCAATTTTGCCACCACCATTTGTTGAAGATGCTGCCTTTTCTCCATTGTGTGTTCCTGGCACCTTTGTCAAATATCGGGTGGCTGAAATTGCATGTACTTGGATTTGGGTCTTCAATGATAATCCATTGACATATGTATCTATTTTTGTGCCAGTACCATGCTGTTTTTATGACTATAGTCCTATAGTATACTTTGAGATCTGGTACAATCATCCATCCATTGTTGCTGTTTGTGGCAGGATTGCTTAGGCTATCCGGGGTCTTTGGTGCATCCATTTAAATTTAAGGATTTTTTTTTTCTAGTTCTGTGAAGTATATCATGGGGATTTTGATTGAGATTGCATTAAAAAATGAAGTTTTCTCTATGAAACTGTGTATTTTAATACTGAAATGGAGATCTTTTTTAAAGGTTAAAACCTCATTTAATTTTATGTATTATAGAGTTTATACTGAATACAATATTTTATAATTTTATTAATTCAACTGTAAACCTAAAATTTTACAGCCAGTTCTGAAAGAGATGCATCTTAGGTCTGGAAAGTGTTATTGAATATGTCAATGTTGTTGTAACAAAATGCTTCTAAGTATGTGGTTATTAAATAAATAATTTTAAAAATGTTATCTCTAGTAGAAATAGGTGAAAACAAAGGAGAAACTGCAAAATTGTTTTAAAACAGTAAAATACATTTCTCAACAGTTTTTCAAAGTAGTTTTTTTAAATATATTTTATTATTTTTATGTGTATGAATGTATTGCCTGCGTGCAGGTAAGTGCACCCATGTCATGCAATGCCCACAGAGGACAGAAGAGGCTGTTGGATCCCCTGGGACTGGAGTTACAGGGACAGTTCTTAGCTGCCATGTGGGTGCTGGGATTCGAACCCAGGTCTTCTGCAAGAACAGTGTTCTTAACTGCTGAACCACCCCTCAAGCCCCCAAAGTAGTTATTTTTAATATATTTTTTTATGTTTTTAGAAGAAGCATTTCATTACAGCTTTAACATACTCAATAACAGTTTCCAGACCAAAGATAAACCTCTTTCAAAAGTGGCTATAAAATTTTTAAGTTTGTTGTTGAATTAATACAGTTATACAATATTGAACTCAATATAAGCCCTGTAAGACATAAAATTGAATGAGTTTTTAACCTTTAAAAAAGATATCCATTTCATTTAAAAATATACTGTTTCTTACAGAAAGACTCTGCAATGGCTAATCCTGGGTGTCAACTTGTCTGGATCTGGGATTAACTGAAATGAGAGAGATCTTCTTGATTGGATCATCTGAAGCTGGAAGACCCACCCAAAATGTGGGTGTTACCTTCTGATGGCAGCCCTTATAAAAGTCCATGGCAGAGAAGAAGGCCTGGCTTCTTGCTGCTTGCCTTCTCTCTCAGTGAGTTCGCCCTGCTGCTGTAGACTGAAGACTAGCTTATATTTTGGAATTCATCAGACCATCAGTGCCAGATTGGAACTACTGAGACATCCAGCCTCATGGACTGAGCAACTACAGATTCTCAGCCTCTCCAGTGTGGTGCAGCCATTGTTTGACTACTCAGACTCTATCCTGTAAGCTAAGCTGATAAATATCTATACATATATATTCATCCTACAGGATCTGTTTCTTTGGAGAACCCTGATTAATACAGACTCATTGCTTTTGCTCATAACACTGAGATGTTGGCACATGCATCTCTGATCTGTATGTATCTGGTTATTACTAGTCATAATTGATTGCACTTGGATACTTGGCACTGGTGTCTATCTATAAAGTCATCGGATAGATATCAATGATAATGTTTACCACCTCTACTAATTAACATGACATAAATTTTTATGCCTCCTCCTCAAATGCACTTCATTTTTTAAAATTTGCTGATTTTGTGTGTGTGTGTGTGTGTGTGTGTGTTTGTGTGTGTGTGTGTGTGTGTGTATCACACAGAACATCCCAAACCATCTTATTCAAATGTACACCCAATTCCCATATGGCATCCTCCCATAGTCTCACTACCCCCCTTATATTCTGTTTTCCCTGCTACTGTCCACTGTGTGGTCAGCAGCCCAGCCATTTCCCACTACTTGTCCATTTGGTGAATGTAGTCAGCCTATCTAGAGGGCTTTGTTTTAGGAAAGACAGCTGTTCTCATTTAGCAGCAATTGGTTGTCAATATTCCTTCAGATAGGATTGGAGTCTGCTGTTCATTTTCCCCGTTCTATGCTGGGTTACTATCTGGGAGCCCCTTGGGCCACCGTGGCAAACAACTCAAAGGAAGGTATCTTCTATCTGGCTTTGTTGCTTATTATGTAGCCTTTAGCTATACATGCAAACTCTTAAGAAATTATATTGGCCCCTTTAATCGTTGGTTATACTTTCCTTTTTGGTGTTTAAGGCCATACAGTTGGCCCAGATAAACCAATTTATTTTTGCTCTTAAGGCCGTTTGAGGATCTGTCCTCAGGGGTCACACAGGCTTGGAAGGAGCCCCAGCGCTCCTTTCTTTTACTAGTCCCACCTATGTGAAGATAAGGCAAAGGTCCTGCTCGACCATGGCTGCTTCACTTGGAAGCATGGTGGAAATATTTCCTCTGTGTTGGCCCTCCTCTTTGTAGACTGGACACTGGTTCAAGTCCACCTCATGGAGTCTCCTTGGCCTCCTACACCAAGAGGACAGGTGACCCACCACAATTACAGGACATTTTGAGAGATGCTCATAGTCCTCTGGAACTAGTCGACCTAGGAGGGCAAGGAGCAAAAAGTGTCCTTTATGTCCCTCTGACCAAATTATTATACACCTCAAAGTATGTCTGTTAAACATCCAAGAAGGTTAGTTCCACCAGTCTGGTACTTTTAATTACTGTGTGCCATGTAGATAAATCTTGTACAAAGGCCAATTGTGCTCAGATAAACCTTGCTTAAACATATATTTCTTGATCTGGTATGTATAGTTTGTCAGTAGCTTGTTGGAGAAATATGGTTCCCTCTGCTTTTTAAAACTAGCTAGGCATTATTTATCTCTCACATTGTCTAAGCCCTCCATCGTGGTTACCCCAATTAAGGTGCCCCCACTTTCCCCCTTTCTCCCTTAATAATACCCTTCTCCTATGGTCATACCTCTCTTGAACTCTTTATTTCCCTTTATCCCCTAGGTTCCTTGTATAAGCTTCCCTCCCACCTCCCTTAAACTAACCCAATTTTTAGCCATATCTCTCTTATTAAGGCCTGTTTCTTACTGTTCTTCTCTTTCAGGTTATTTCCTTTCCTTTACCTCCCCGTTTCCTTTCCATTATCCTGGTTCCTGTAGTTATGTCTGGATACATACTCCCTTATCAGGATTTGGTTCTAGGATCCACATATGAGGGAGAACATATGTCGATTTTTTTTCTGAGATTGTGTTACTTCACTTAGTATAACAGATTCTAGTTCCATCCATTTACCTGCAAATTTCATGATTTCATCTTTCTTTACTGCTGAGTAAAACTCCATCATGTAAATGAACCACATTTTCATTATCCACTCGTCAATTAAGGGACACTTAGGTTGCTTCCATCTCTTAGCTATTGTGAAAAGAGCAGCAACAAACATGGATGTAAAAGTGTCTTTGCAATAGGATGAATTCTTTGGGTATATGCCAAGGAGTGGTATAACTGGGTCAAATGGTAGGTATGGTAGGTCAAATGATGTAGTTTTTTAAGAGTTCTCCACACTGTATTGCATAGAGGTTGAACAAGTTTGCAGCCACACCAGCAGTGGATTAGCATTCCCCTTTCCCCACATCCTCTCCAACATTTGGTACCATTTGTTTTCTTAATGTTAGCCAGTCTGACTCGGGTAAGATGAAAACTTAAAGTGGTTTAATTTGCATTTCCCTAATTACTAGTGATCTTTTAAGATGCTTCTTAGACACATCTTTTAATTGGGTTAATTCCTCTCTTGATTCTCTGTTTTTTGAGCTCATTATATATTCTAGATGTTAAACCTCTGTCAGATGTGTTGCTGGTGAAGATTTTCTCCCATTCTTTGTGTTTTCTCTTCCCTTTTGTCTCCTTTGATGTAGAGAAGGTTTTTAGTTTAATGAGGCTCCATTTCTTGATTCTTGACCTTGTTTCTTGAGCAGTTGACATCCAGATTAGAAAATCCTCTCCTACACCTATATCTTGTAGGTTTTTGACAATGTTTTCTTCTAACAGTTTCAGAGTTTCAGGCTTTACACTGGGGTCTTTGATCCATTTCGAATTGACTTTTGTGGAAGGTGAAAGATAGGGGTTTAGTTTCATTCTTTTACAGATGGTGATCCAGTTTTGCCAGCACCGTTTGCTGAACGTGCTGTCTTTCCTCCAGTGAATGCTCTTGTCCACTTTGTCAAATATCTGGTGGCTGAAATTGCATGTACTCATATTTGGGTCTTCAATTTTGTTCCATTGATCTGTGGGTCTATTTTTGTGTCACTACCCTGTGGTTTTTATGACTATACCTCTGGAATACAGCTTAAAATCTGGTATAGTAATCCCCCAAGCATTGCTGTTAGTGCTCAGGGCTGCTTTAGCTATCTGAGGTCTTTTGTGCTTCCATATGACTCTTAGGATGTTTGTTTTCCAACTCGATGAAATATGTCTTGGGGATTTTGATTGGCATTGCATTGAATCTATAAATGGCTTTTGGTAGTATGGTCATTTTCACAATATTAATTCTTCCAATCCATGAGCATGGGAGGTCCTTCCACCTTCTGATGTCTTCCTCAATCTCTTTCTTTAAAGTTTTAAAATTTTCATTGTAGAGATCTTTAATGTCTTTGGTCAGGTTTATTCTGAGATATTCTATTTTTTTGCATCTATTATGAAGGGGAGTGTTTCCATGTACTCTTTCTCTGATTGCTTGTTATTGTTATATAAAAAGGCTACAGACCTGTAGGTTAATTTTGTAACCTGCCACTTTATTGAACGTGTTAATAATTTCTAGGAGTTTTCGGGTGGAATTTTTAGCGTCTCTTAGATATAAAATCATATCATCTGCAAAAAGGGATATTTTGATCTCTTCTTTCCCAATTATTACTCCTTTAGTTTCATGCTCTGGTCTTAATGCTCTTGCAAAAGTTTCAAGGACTATGTTAAAGAGAAGTGGAGATAGTGGGCAGCCTTGTCTGGTTCCTGATTTCAATGGGAATGCTTCCAGTTTTTCTCCATTTAGAATG
>NW_008329138.1:2041297-2061752 GCF_000622305.1 Nannospalax galili
CATCTCTGATTTTGTTAATTTGGAGGTGCTCTTTCTTTCTTTTGGTTAGCTGGAATAGCAGTCTGTCAATCTTGATATCTTTTCAAAAAACCAGCTCTTGGATTCATTGATTCTTTGTATGGTTTTCTTTGTTTTGATTTCATTAATTTTTGCCCTGATTTTTGTTACTTCTTCTTGTCTGCTGGGTTTGAGTTTCATTTGCTGTTGCTTTTCAAGTGTGTTGCATTGAAATATTAAGTCATTTATTTGTCTTCTTTCTGATGTTTTGACATAGGCACGTGTAGGCATTTAGAGCTATAAACTTCCCTCTAAGGACAGCTTTCAGAGTGTCCCAGAGGTTTTGTTGTGTTGCTTTGCCCTTTTCATTTAGTTCCAGGAATGCTTTTCTTTCTTTCTTAATTTCTCTTTTGACCCATTCATTATTCAGTATTGTGTTGCTCAATCTCTATGTGTTCATTTGGTGATTAGAGTTTCTTATGATGTTGATTTTAATCTATATTGCATTGTGGTCTGATATACTGCATGGAATTATTTCACTCTTTTTGTATTTGTTGAGGTTTGTTTTGTGCCCTAGGATATGGTCGATTTTGGAGAAGGTTCCACGGGGCGCTGAAAAGAAAGTATGTCCTTTGGTGCTTGGGTGGAATACTCAGTAGATGTTTGTTAGGTCCATTTTATATTTGATATTATTAAAATTCAAATGTCTCTCTGTTAATTCTCTGCCCTGTTGACCTAATGGAGACAGTGGGGTATTGAAGTCCCCTACTATTAATGAGTTGGGATTAATTTGGGTCCTAAAGTCCCATACTATTTCTTTTTGTGAAGTTGGGTGTACCAGAGTTTGGTGAATATATGTTCATGATTGTAATATCTTCTTGGTTTATTGTTCCTTTGTTCAGAATGAAGTCGCCCTCTTTATCTCGTCTGATTGGTTTTAGTTTAAAGTCTGTTTTTTGATATTAGAATGCAGGGCTTGCTTTTTTTCTTGGTACCACTCGCTTGGTATACTTTTTTCCATCCTTTCACCTTAAGATAGTGCCTGTCCTTGAAAGTGAGATGAGTTTCTTTCAGAGAACAAAAAGATGGGTTTTGTTTCTTAATCCATTCACCTAGTCTGTGTCTTTTGACTCAGGAATTCAGTCTGTTATTATTTAAAGTTATTCATTAAAGATGTGTTTTGAATCTTGTCATTATTATTTCTGTTCACATTCTTGATATAGCTGTGCATTTCCACAGTTATACCTTCACTGAATTTCTTTCCTTCACCCCTTGTGTATAGTCTTTCCTTTCTTCAGCTCTTTGTATTGCTTCAAGAACTCTCTGAAGGGCTGGTTTTGTGGACATGAATTCCTTATGCCTGTTCATGTCATGGAAGATTTTTATTTCCTCTTCGAGTATAATAGACATTTTGGCTGGGTATAGTAATCTGGGTTGGCATTTGTGGTCATTTAAAACTGGGAATACTTTCGTCCAGGCTCGTTTGGCTTTCATAGTTTGCACTGAAATATCAGCTGTAATCCTGTTTTCCTTTATATGTGACTTGTTTTCTTTTGCAGCTTTCAGCACTTTCTCTTTGTTCTGTACATTTAGTGTTTTTACTATAATGTGCCATGGATTGTTTTCTGTTTTTTTTTTTCTGTTTGGTTTTCTATACGCTTCTTGTATTTGTATGTGCGTGGGAAATTTTCTTCCACGATTCTGTTGAGGATCTATTCCATGACATTATCTTGGAATTCTTCTCCTTCCTGTATGCCTATAATTTGTAAGTTTGGTCTTTTTATACTGTCACACAATTCCTGCATACTCAATTCTTGTGCTTTCTTAAAATTTTCACAATCTTGCTTGTGTGGTCTCGTTAGTCCACTTTACCTTCCAGTCTTGATACTCTGTTTTCCATTTCGTTCATCCTATTGGTGAGGCTTTCTCCTGTCGTCTCTAATTGGCTTACTGAGTGTTTCACTTCCTTCTTCATCAGCCTGAGTAGTCTTCAATATTTCTAGCTTTTTTCTGAATTCATTCAGTTTATCCCTATCTTCCTTTAGTTCTTTGATTTCTTTGTTTTTGTGTTCTTTAAATTCACTGAATTCTTTTATCATGTTTATAATTGAACTTTTGAGTTCCATGTCTTGCATTATCTCTAGGGCATTTCATTGTACACCTCTTGAAGACTATAGGTATTTGGTGGGGTTATGTTATTTTTTGTTTTTCATGTTATTATTTTATCTCTGTGATTTTGACATGTGAATTTCTTTTGTAGTTTCTAATGCTTGTGTGAGACTCAAGCCTTCAAGTTTAGGTCTGCTCCTTTTTGTAAACTTTATGTGCTTTTGTGGTTTACTTGTTGGGCATGAAAAGCTGGTTTATCTAAGCTTCTGGTTCTCTCTTTTGATTTTATATTGGAGTGGCCAGATTGCTTTTGTCTTCAGGAGTTCCCACAGAGGCCCAATTCAGATGAGGATCAGATGGTCTCAGACTTTCTCCTAAAGTCTGGATCCCTCCAGGAAAGATGTTGTCCTCAGGAATTTGAGTGTTGGACTGGGCTGGGAGCAGAGCCCAGGAAAGATACTGGTCTCAGGCAGCTGGTGGCCATGCTACCCACCAATGCAAAGGGTGATGGAGGCACGAAGAGGCCCCAAGGGCTCCTGGGGACTGTAGGGAGGAACTGGGTTGGTCTGGATACAAAGGATCAGGAAGCCAAGAGGTCAGACCCAGTGTCCAGGAAAGAGGCTGGATGTATTGTGCAGCCCAGGGAAACAGAGGGAGGTGAGGGCAGGGCCAGGCCCAGAAGCAGTGTTCCTGGGGACCTTGAGAAGGAACTGGTTTGGTCTGGATACAAAGGATCATGAAGCAGTGGTGATTCCTCTGCTGTCTGGGGTGCCAAGACAAGGAATGGGACAAGACCCAGGCTAGGAGGAGAGACAGGCAGGGTGAGGGGTATGGAGGGGTGAAGAGGCTGGGGCAGTCAAGGTGCTGAGGGCATGATGGACTTACCCAGGAGAGAGTCTGGTGGGTTGTGCAGCCCAGGGAATCAGAGGGTGGTGAGGGCTGTACCAGGCCCATAGGGCTCCTGAGGACTGCAAGAAGGAACTGGGTTAGTAGGGATGCAAGAGATCAGGAAGCAGTGGTGGTTCTGGGCCATGGGGTCAGCCCTGGTGTCCACGAAAGAGGCTGGCAGGTTGTGTAGCCTTTGGAAGCAGAGGGAGGTGAGGTTAAATTATTTTTAAATTTATTTATTTTATGTGTATGACTGTTCTGCCTAAAAGTATTTAAGTGCATCCATGACTGTGGGGACCAGAAGAGTGTGTTTAATCTCCTGGAACTGAAGTTAAGGACGGTTATTAGCCACAGTATGGGTAGTGGCAACCCAACCTGGGTCCTCTGGAAAAGCAGCCAGTACTCTTAACCACTCAGCCATCTCTCCAGCCCCTTTTCTTCATAGTTTTAACATATTTTAATCTTTAAACTTCCATGGAAATGGAGTCTGTAAAAGTAAGGTCAACTAGTGTTTGGGGCCTGCCCCAGTAATTCTGTCAGGATAGAATTACAGCAGCTCAGCAAATCCTGACACAGTCTGCTTTTCTTAAAGGGCAGAATATCTAACCTCTGCAGATGTTCACCACACAGCTGATCTTCCTGGTTTCACCCATTTCCTGTAACCTGTGTTGTAAATTAGGCTGATTTCATCTCAAAGCTTGCCTTTCTAGGCAGACTCCTCACAGATTAATTCTAGACACAACAGAATTGTAATTGAGACCTGAAACAGACGCTGCAAGCACTGAGTAAAATGTTCCGGAATTGCAGATTCTGTAGGATGGAGTCTTCAGAATGCCCTCATTCAGTGCCAGCAGGGAACAAGCCTCAGAATTCTTGAAAATGTGAAATCACAACGTCTAGCATAACTTAGATCAGCATTTCTTAAATCTGATTTGCTTTGACACATTTATTATTTCATGATTGCTGTGCTAGATATCTTCATTACTCTACTAATTATCTCAAGTCTAGCAGAACTCTTTAATCTAAAGAAAAGTGTGCTTGCTGCCTCACTGAAATCTTCAGAGGCCGCTGAGAAGAAATGTATATTTGCTAGGAGAGCTTGATTGTCATTTGTTTAGCTTATAGGGTGATGCAGCATTAGAATAGAAAGGCCATTCCTGCCCTCATTTCCCACCATTCACTTCTGGCAGAAATTTGGTGGGAGACTTGAGTGTTAGAATAACCTGCATTTTCCTGAATAATTTTGAAAATTTAGATGAATTGTTATTCAAAGTACAGTCTGCCTAATTTACATAGGCATGAATGTTCTTATTATAATATGTGAAATAAGAATTCCCAAGGATTCTGTGAACTCTTCGCAATATTTTGGATACTTTTTAAAATTAGCTTTCCTGGATGTCAAACAAAATATCCTTATTTTTCTACAAATACCTTTTATTAAATATACATATTGAAAATATGTACTTGCTTAAATATGAATAAAGAGCAAAGCTAAATTTATGATTGTCAGTAGTATTATCTAGCTAAATGAAAATAATCTTCCACAAGTGATACTTTGCTTCTGTGTTCTTTGTATTCAGTACCTATTTCCAACAGTATAAATGAAATAGCCCAAAGTGTGATGCTGATTATTGCAAAGATTAGAATGATATATAAAATACAATGCCTAGCGGTAAGCTTTCCACAGTCTCTTGAAGAATAACAGGGTTAGTTAAAAGGTAAGTTATGATGCAATAAATATTACCTGAAGAGTCAAAACAAATACTACATGAATAGAGTATGTGATGGTTTTCAGTTAGGAGAGCTAGGATGATCAAGACATCCTTAAAATATATAGAACTGAATAGATAGAAATCTCAGTGATTAGCATTCCAGCTAAAGAAAGGGACACAAAGGTTTCAAGCAAAAACAGAGTGCACGCAAAGCAGTGAGCTCTCCAGCTTAGGCTCTGAAGCTTCACATCTGGCGTTGCTCCTGTCAGCTACTGCTGTACACGATGCAATTAACCACTTTAAAATGCAGTTGCTTAAAGAGAAATTATTTTATTGTCTATGGTCTATTAGTGTTGCTCTGAATCAGGAAGCAGAGAAAGTCTCAGAAATAGTCAGTGTTGGCTCTTGGTCTCTCAAGAAGTTACAGTCAGGCAGTGTTGAGAGCTGACAAGTTGGGAGCAGCAACCCCCAGACTCATGGGCCATCTTTCCTCATCTCTTGAAGTGTTGGTCCTCTTCATTTGGTCACACTGTGTAGCTGCTTTGGCCACTGGGTAGAGAAGTGGCTTCAACGTGCCTGAATGCTTAAAGAACATTGATGCAGGCAACTGTGTGGACATTGAGTTACCTCATAGGATCTAGTCTGTGAAGGCCCATAGAAACCCTGCACTAGTGTTTATGCCACTTTGTTGTGTGTGCAGGCAGGTCACAAATACAAGCAGGTGGCTCATAAGAAACTTGGGCAGTATTGGTTCTTTGCATCTTATTTATTTCACTCAGCATAATGATTTCAGGTGCATTACATCATATATGAGAATTTCATCCCTCTCATTTATTGTGGATGATGTTTCACTGAATGTATTACATTTTTTAAAATCTGTTCACTGCTAGTAGATATTTTGATGGTTTCTCCCTTGTGACCATTGTACATAAAGCTGCTGTGACTATTGGTGTACACTAGTGGTAACATGCATTAATACTTTGGGGAAATTTATCTCATTGTTTTGTAAATGTAGGCCCACTGGTCTATCTGATCATCCTTTAAGTCACTCAAGCTCCTTAAATTTTATATGCAAAACCCTTGAATTATTAATGTCCCTGACTCCTGACTCCAGAGCTGAGAACTTAGAAGATACTCAATGAAGAGACATTGGACATTGAATCCCAGCACCCAGGAAACAGAGGGAGGAGGATCTCTGTGAGATGGAGGGCAGCCTAGTCTACATAGTGAGTTAAAGGCCAGCAGAGGCTACATTGAGACCTATCTCAAAACTAACCAACCAACCAAACAACAAAAAACCCAAACAACCAAACAACAACAGATATTCATTGAATTTTGAGATCAGCACATAGTAAATATTTCCAAAATTATAGCTAAAAATGGTATTACTTTCTGAAGTTCACATCTTAAATTTGAGGCTCAATTCTTTGATAGTGATTGAGGGAAAGAAAAGAGATTCATAGAAACTCACTACAGATTTATTTTCTGATAGTTTTCAAATTGTAAAGCTTTCTAATGGAATTATGAAGTACTGTATATTTAAGTTATACAAATATAATATATTTGAATAAACATATATGCGATATATTATAGTAACAAATGTATAATATACTTATCATAGTAAGTTGTACTGTGTTTAACTTGGTCACATCACTATTTAGGCCGTAGGAAATTCCACCAGGTATATGTCCTTTGAACTAAAGAGTACACTGGAATTGAGCTGCAGGTTAGTGGCTATACATTATGTAAGAACAAAGAAGCAAACATTAGATTCTAAGAAACTAAGGAGAAATAATTGTTATGCACATAAGATTATCTACATAATATAGCGACAGGGTTAATTAATAGCAACTACTGCAAAATACCGCTTGGTAGCTTTGTAGGAATTTTACATTAATGAAATTCAGATCTCAACTTATTCAGAATTTTCTTTTTCCTTCCTTCTTTCCTTCCTTCCTCCCTCTGTCCCTCCCTCCCTTTCTCCCTCCCTTCCTTCCTTCTTTTCTTTCTTTTCCTTTCTTCCTCTTAAAAGAGTATTTCACTGTGTTGCTCTGATTTGCCTCAGAGTCTTAAGCTTGTTTTCCCATCTCAGCCTCCTAAATAGCTGGGACTACAGACATGTGCCTCCAGCCCCTACTCAAATTCCAGATTTTTTTCATATATAGATTACGAGCATGGGGAGTGAAAAGAGGCACTTCATTTTTATTTCATTTGCTGAGTGGGAATGAAATAATACCTTCAAGGAAGGTTTCATGATGCTGTTTATTTCAATTTCTGAGCTACGTTGATCAAAGCATTATTCAGAAAACATGAATTAAGAGGAGGTGGTATCTGAAGAAATTCTTGATTCTCATTCATGTTAGTTTTCTACTGCTTTTTCTTTTTTTTTTTTTGTTGCTACACAGTATACAGACCCTAGAGTATACCTCTGCTTGAAAAAAATTTCAATCAATAGCACACAAGTAAATTGATTTTTTCTTAAATGAATAAATCCAAAATTCAGTCTAAAATATTTTATATGGATGGAGTTTATGAAAACAAAGCTATTTGAATGCCCAGTCATGGAAAGTGGCCAGGTAATTATGATATTTGTACAAACTGCAATATTATGAGGTCATTAGAATTAGATTATTTATCCATAAAGAAGAGTAGAATTATGCCACTTACTGGAAAATGGATGCAACTGGAGATTATCATATTAACCTAAATAAGCCAGGCTGAGAAAGATGTGTGTTTTCTCTCATTGATAGAGCTTAGATTTTCCATAGATGCCTAGAGAAGCAGAGACAAGGCTGTCTGGGGAAGTGAAAGAACTAGCAGGCGGAGCAAGGGGCAGGGGAGAATGGGGCTAGTCAAAGTACGTGACATACTTTAATGGAAAATGTTTTTTGTGGAATCTGTCACTATGTACATTTTGTGTATACCAAAAAAAAAACAACCAAGGAAAATGAAAATGTTATGTTTTTGAAAGATGAATAATTGTCCAAAGGGGAAAAAGCATTAGTTGAAAAACATGTGTAAAGGTTCCACCCTTGTTTTAAACACACACACACACACACACACACACACACACACACACACACAGATATATGTACTTATGTATATAATTTGCTGTGACAGGTAAGACCTAAAAAACAGGAACCAGAAACCTAATTATTTCAAATTGAATAATCTTGCTAACCAATGTCACTCATTTGAAGGGAACAAAGGCAGTGACTTTTAAAAACGTCTTACTTGTATTATTAATTCTGTTATAATTTCCCTCAATTATATTGGTGTTCTGTCACACACACACACACACACACACAAGGACATGGGTAAAATACTTCAAGTATGTTTGAATATATGCACATATTTCCTAAAATATTTTTACTGATATAATTAAATAAAGTTCTTATAGTGCTTGTCTTATATCATTCCATGTAACAATTTGCACATCCAAGAGTGATACATTGAAGGCTGGTATTAGTTCAATGGTAGCCTGTTTGCCTAGCACGTGGGAGGCCATGGGTTCGGTCTCCAGGCCCACAAAAACAAACAGAATAGCATCACCACCAACAAAAGAGTGGCATTTTAAAATATGCATCATTATTAGCTGTGGTTATTAGGCTGTGCAGGAGATCACGAGGACTTACTTTTCCTACCTACCTAACTTTACATGTGTTGATTGCAGTTGCTCACTCCCCATCCTTCCAGCATTGGCAGCCTCCATTTCTCTATTTCTACGTGATTGGCTTTTTAAGATTCAGCATATAAGACTGTGATTTTTAACATTGATTGTCAACTTGACAAGATCTAGAACCACATAGAAGATAAGCCTCTGAGCATGCTTCTGAGTTTTGTCTAGCTCAGGTTAACCTCTGGGCATGTTTGAGGGATTACCTAGATGAGACTACTTGAGCTGGGAAGACCATCCTGAATGTGGGCAGCCCTATACTATGGACTGGGGTCTTGGACTGCATAAAAAAGAAGAATTTTTTCTGGTCATAGGCCTTCATTATTCTCTGCTTCCTGGCTGTATTATGTATGTATGTAAATGTAAGTGCATCCATATCATGCAGTGCCCATGGAGGTCAGAAGTGGGCACTGGATTCCCCAGAAATGGAGTTACGGATGGTTGTTAGCCTTCACATGGGCCCTCTGCAAGAGCAGACAGTGCTCTTAACTGTTGAGCCATGTCTCTGTTCCCGTTCCTCCTGTTAGGGTAGGGATATTTATTCTGTGTTATTGTGAATTAGAAATATGGAACTTACTTTTGATTTTATAGCAGCTCACAGTTTAGAGATTGCTTTGCATGTCAGATGAAATATGGACTTTTAAACAGTGTTAGAATTTTTAAAGACTATGGGAACTCTTAAAGTTGTACTGAATGAATTCTGGCTCAGGAGAGGGATGTGAACATATTGAGAGAGTAGGTGATATATTACTGCTTAAAAGTGATTTGTTTGGTCTCCAGTTGACAATGGGTGGAGCTGTGATGTGTAATGTTAATTGTAGTCTTTACTGTGCCTAGAATTGCCTTAGCGGCAAATTTCTGGATATATTTGTGAGGAATTATCTGGGTTAAGTTCATTGAAGACCCAGACTGAGTATGAGCAGCACTATTCCATGCCTGGGCCCCAGGGCTGTATAAAAAACAAACTGATCACAGGCATTCAGCACTCTCTGCTTTCTGACTGTAACTATCATGTGACCAGCTGCCTCAAGCTCCTGCTGCTTGATGTTCCCATGATGGACTGCACTCTAGAACTGTAAACCAAACAAACCCCCTTCTTCCTGGATAGCTCTCAGGAGTGGTATGGCTGCAGCAATGAGACAAGTTACTAACACAGGGGCCACAGGTTTTCTCCCTGAGTTATGCTGACTCTCAGGTTACTGTTGCTATTTTCATACTAGTTTTCCCAAAATATTTACTAAAACTAAACAGACACTTTAGCTTTCATTATTCACATATTTAGAAAGTTTTTTGGGTCATTTAATGTTATATGCATTTTAATTGGTGTATGTGACATGTCTTATCTAGGATCCTAGGATGTTTTGGAGGTTCATTTTAAATTTTAACTGGCTACAACCTAGAATCACCTGGGAAGAGATTCTTGGTTGAGGAATTATCAACATCATGTCAGTCTGTGGGCATGTGTGTGGAAGTCAAAACATTTTATTTACCTTTTGTTGAGTGTAAAATAATGGACTTCATTATGACATTTTCATACATATGCTGTTGTACTTGGCTCATCTTGGCCCTGCCATTATCCCTTCCATCCTGTCTCTTCCCTCCCTTCTTTCATGTATATGTGAAAACTAGACTCCCACTCTCATGTACCCTCTCACACCTTAGACCACTTCCTTCCTCCACATAATCACCTTTCCACTTTCATATTATATATGCACACATGCATTTAAATGTATTTAACATAATGCAATATGTTAAACATTTTAAATGTTTCCAACATAAAATAGATAAATATTTGAGGTAAATGTTATATGGTTTGGCCTGATTTAATGATTTTACCATGTATTCATGTGAAGAATCATCACAGTGTACAATCTATTGTATGCAATTGCTTGTTATTTTTTAATTAATCAATAGAAAAGTCTATATTTGTTGCCCACAGGTAATGTCATTATAGAACTATGACCATGGTCTATCAATAAGGTTTCCTTATATGCTGTTATAACTTTGTTCTTGCTATTCATTAATACAATGGTTTTTATCATTCTTAAGGGCTACTATTTAAAGAAAGAAGATAAGTTGTATGGTGGATACATTATATATGGAGTCTCACTATGCACTATATATACCTGTATTCACAAATCAGGCATACATTTTGTAGGCTCATAGGAATATCATGAAAATGAATTTGCATTTCAATATATGATAATTTTACATGTACATCTTCAATCATTGGACTCTATACTGAAATTTAAATCATGCTATAGAAAAACTCACATATTGATCTTTGAAGAGTAATGTATACCAGCTCCTCAATCCTCTGTACTGACAACAGCAAAGGAAATCAATACCAGTCAAGGTAGAAGGTTCAGGAAGAATTTAAAACAAATGAAACTGCTAAGCTAGTCATCATCTGTTAAGATTTATAATTTTTATATGAAAGTGGGGGGAACCAGGATGCTGATGAACCAGCTTTTCATGGTATCATCACCAACAATCCTCAAATCCATCAAAATCTTTGTGAAAAATGAAACCACTGATGATGAAGCATTCAACTCAAAGGGTGTATTACCTCTTCCCCATGTTACACTTCAGAACAATACAAAACACGATTACTAATCCCAGTGGAAGGAAAGAGTCTTTGCAAGTGATATTACCATTTCAAAATATCTTTATGTAAAAGCAAAGTCAAATAAGAGCTCTGAAACATCAGGAGTTCTGAGAGTAAAGCTGGAGTTCCCTTGTAAAGGATATTCATGGATAGAAGGGTGTCAGGTGGGAGTATATATCATGGGGTCATGCTTAGTGGAAGCAATAAAAGGGATCAAAATGTGTAATTTTAAAGTTGTCTTGATATCACCATGAGTAATGTAAGCTTTACAGAGCATAATTTTTTTTGTCTTTTTGAGAGAGTGTCTCATTGTAGCCCCAACTGGCCTGGAATTCTCTATGTAGACCAGGCTGGCCTCTAATTCACAGAGATCTGCCTGCCTCTGCCTCCCGAGTGCTGGGATTAAAGGCATGGGCCACCATGCCCAGCCAGAGCATAAATTTTAAGTCGAATGTCTGTATACCACTGACAGACAAGCTGGTTCCCATAAAGGAAGTGACAATTCAATGATAGAGCTAAACATACAGAAGGCAGTTGAGAACTATCATTCAATATACCTGATGAGGAGACTTCATATCCAGTTTGTGATGGCCAATTTTTGAGACCTCTAGGAGGCTAAATGGGAAAGCAAGTATGGTATTTCAAGTGCTATTTTTCTTTAGGCACTATGAATATATACTCACTCTTGTGAAAGTGTTAACTTCTCTGGCATAGGAGGGAAAGCATCCACCATTTGAATGAATTGTCATAGTCTGTATAGACTGCCACAACACAACCCTCCAGGCTGGTCCGGTAGGGCCAGTTTCTTGTTAAGGGCTAACTTCTTGACTTTCAGACAGCTGCCTTTCTTCTTTTCTTGTCCAACAGAGAAAGGGTGGGGGATGACTTCTTATAAGAACACCTATCCTACCCAACCAGGGCCCATCCCTTTTAGAAACTTTTAAAAACTTAATTAGCTAATAAAGATCTTATTTCTAAGGATAGTCATTTCAGGAGTTCAAGATTCAACATGATAGTTTTGCGGGGTACACAATTCAGTATATAGCATGATTACCCCAAGCCAAACTTACTGTATTAATAATGATTTTAAAAAAGACAACTTATCACCTAATGATTATTGAGACTCACATTATAGTTTTGAAAAAAATTTGACTGGAGCAGTTTCAGCTGAGCCATCCAGTCCCTCCTTCACTCCTTCTCCATTGGGAAAATATGATAAATGCTAGAATGTGTCTACCCCCACATACAATTCAGGAAAAGGTAACTCTAATGAGAGTGTACATATCAGTATAATATTCAACTTGAAATTTTCAAAATCTACTTCACTTTGTACATCAGCAGTAGAATAAATAACTAGACTGTACTTTTCACAGAATGCCATATTGTATAGCATATTGTATTGTAACTGGAATGAATAAACTATCAATATATTAAAAGATATGATGTGTATCAAGACCTGGGCTCCATGCTGAACACCAGTGAATCCTCATGGCATTACATAAGGTAGAATAAAGAATTCTGGACCCAGATTTCAGACAATATTCTGATTCTATCGATGTGATGTTAAAAAAAAAATTGGCAGAAGTGGGTCTGGTGAGATGGTTCAATGGTTAAGAAAACTGTCTGCTTTTGCAGAGGACTCAGGTTTGATTCCCAGATCTGCATGGCAGCTAACAACTGTCCATAACTCCAGTTCCAGGGGATCTGACACCCTCTCTGACCTCCATGGGCACTGCTTGTGGGTGCACATGGGTGCACTTACATGCATGCAAGCAATACACTCATTCATACACATAAAAAGCAATTGACAGAATCTGTGGTGTTCAAGGTCTGGATAATGGCTGCCTTTGGAATGGGGGCAGTTTACTAGAAGGGGAATGAAGAGGGTTACTGAATACTGATAATATTTTTAATTGTGGTGCTAAAGAACCATCTTCAGCCTTTGAAGATTCAGCCAACTAGAGTAAAATGGCCTGTGTTCTTTCCTATATGTATGCTGTAGTACAATAAGAAATAAATACAGACAAGATTTAAAAGTGTAGGGGCTGAAGAGATGGTTCAGTGGTTAAGAGCACTGACCGCTCTTGCAGAGGACCCGGGTTTGATTCCCAGCACCTACATGGCAGCTATGAACCATCCTTAACTCCATTTCCGAGGAATCTGAAACCTTTTTCTGATCTCTGCATCAATGCATGACATGGGTGCACTCACATACATGCAGGTAATACATTCATACACATAAAAAATAATACATAAAATATTTTTTAAAAATATTTAAAAGTGTAATATATGCAAGTGATTGGGTGTGGGAGAGATTAGCATAGTTTGAAATGTTATAATCTCAGTCTGAAATATATACATAGTCAAAATTTACACATTTGATTTGTATTTCATATAGATGAAAATTTTTAAATCTAAAATCCTTAACAATTGTCACTGGGACATCTTAAATAATTTATCATTATGACTGAAGTATGCCTCCTTATTTCAGAGTTATAGCAGTGAATCACTTTACTGTTTAAGTATAATGTAGTAAGCCTTCCCTTCTTGACTTGTGACTTAGGTCTAGTCACCCTCCCAACTCCTGTTTCACTCATTAGTTTTGAGTCTCCACAAGTTGATTTTGGTTTCTTTGAAAATCAGTCTAAAATCTATTTGTTCTCTATTAAATGTTTATGTTGCTGCCCAATCCCTAATGTGATGCTATTTGGAAGCAAGGTCCTTGAGATATACTGAATTCATAAGAGTAGAAACCTTCCATATGAGCTTAGTATCCACGGAACCTTGGAACCACTATTAGATTTTTTTTTTTCAGTGCTAAGACTCCAACCCAAGGCCTTGTACATTCTAGGCCAAACACTCTACCACTGAACAGCGTCTTCCCTGAGGGCCCTTGTAAGAAGTGACCCAGGAGTGCTTGTACTCACTCTTACTCTTTGGCCCTATTCCTACTGTGTGATGATACAAGAAGCAGATGCCCATTTGAAAATCAGGAAAAGAGAATGAGGACCAAAAGGATCTCACCAGGAGCCACATTATCTGGCACTTTGGTCTTTGAATCTCCAGCATCCAGAGGTAAGAAACACATTCTGTTACTTAAAAGAGAGCCAATGTAGGATACCCAATTGGAAATATTTTTGGCATAGAAGTTCTTAAACTATCTAATCTATGATAATTTTAGTATGAAAGCTCATATGGACTGATAGAATATTTTTAGACAGAAAAAAAATCTATAACATATGGTTCAAAATCAAATATTGTAAGTAGTACCAAAGTCAATGATTCTGGTCGTTACTCATTTGGACAATGCAGAAAAATAGATATTTTTCATTAATTAATTATATCCACATCACATCCCATCCCATTCATACTTGAAAACTTCAGTACAATTTAACAAATAAAGGTAACATAAGTAATTCTCAAATGAAATCTAGGAGCTAGAAACAAAAGAATATAAAACAGCCTGTCATGTAATATACAGAAAAATATTGAGACACAGTTTCACTCTACAGCCTAGGCTGGCCTCAAACTTCTCTTGCTTCAACCTTCCAAATGATAGGTTGCAGGCTTGAGCCACCACTCCCAGCTCAGAGACGCCTTGTTGGTTAGTTTATGCTCAGAATGTGAAAATGTCAGAGGAGTCCATTTAGCTTCTTCAAGTCTTGATAACAAAGGAGGTAAAATGAAGGAAACATTCTTTCTAGAACATACCACTAGGAAATCTTCAGCTAATTCTTCTAGTATGATGCAGTAAAACCTCATGAAAGTACTCAACAGTAAATGGACTGTTACATATGCACCACTACATAATAAATACATAATAAACAAAAGACAAATGAATGTATTCAATGTATTCACCTACTGATACTGCACTGACCATAAAGAAATTTGCATATTGTGGATCAACTTTCTCTTGCTATACCTACAGTAGGAACTGAACCAGGGTATGGGTTTCAATCAACCATCTGATCCATGCTTTTTTCTCTTTTTTTTATCACCTCTGCATTCTTATAACCAAGCATAGTGGACTATATAATGCATATGGTAGGCAATGAAAATATCTTCTGATTATGTGTATATACAACTTGAAGAATGAGTAGATTTGAGAGACAGCCATTTGCTCTGGATTAACGATTAGAACTCTGAATGGCCTACAAGAGTTAGACACATGTGGATGTGCATTAACAGATACTTAATGAGCACTTTAGTTATCATTCGGAGCCTGGTCTGTATGACAATGCATTGTTTCAAGGCTATACATTATTTATATGGCTTAAACATATGTGCTTGCTTTTATTCTCTCCATTTCCTCCAAATACTTTATATTAGCTAGCATCTTGACAAAAACATAATTATCTGTATGCTCTCAAGATAAAGAAGAAAATATAACTAGAATAGAAAAATCAATTTGTTAAAGCTATATTTTTCATCTTTTAAAATGTTTTCACTTTGAGAATTACTGGGATTAGTTGCTCCTATTTGTTTCTCTGTGGCAGTATTCAGACATTCCAATAGACATATCCCCCATCCCATCACCTGCACAGCAATTTCTTAAGGCTTCTTTTGGAAACACTCCCAGACATAAGCAAATATGATGAAAATTACAGAACCAAGGTTATTGTGCTTTTCAAAAAGAAATTTTAAAAAAGAAATTTTGGTGAAACTAAATTTTGTTGAATTAAAGATGAATGTGTTACCAAGGGCCTATGAAATATCAGCAGAACTCTGGACTGACTCATCAAAACTGTAGTAGAGCTGGGCATGGTGGGACACACCTTTAATTCCAACACTCAGGTGGCAGAGGCACGTGGAGCTCTCTGTGTCCAAGGGCAGCTTAGTTTACATGGAGAGTTCTGGACCAACTGGAGCTGCATAGTGAGACCCTGTCTCAATAAATAAATACATTGATATAAATAAATAAAGATGCAGTAGGAGCTTCAAACATTACTTTGTAGGTAGAAGTGGTATAATTCTGAATAATCTATAAATAAGCACATTTGGTTCCATACTATGATCTGATCAGTACTGCCTTCAAGAAAAACAGGGGAAATGGGACCCATCATCATAAGTCACAAATGACAGCATACTCATTATGTTAATGCATGTAGGGTCCCAGAAAGACCACATGAGATTATAATGAACTATAAAAAGAGAGGTAGGATGTTAGTGTGCTATGTTCAAGTCTAAAGTTGTGACATAAGCAGCAATCAGTCAGAGCAGCAAATGGCCCTAAGTCTTTCTTTGTAACTTGGAGGTGATAGCTTTGCTGTGTTGACAAAAAGGGAAAGAAAAACATTAGAGAAAGCTTACATTTTTACAAAAATTCTCATTGGTATGAAGCATAGAAAAAAATGATCCAAAATTGCATCAATCTCACATTTTCTCAAGCTTTTGAGTGTTTCATGCTAAGAAAAAACTCATTGAATCTATCTCAGTTTGAACTATATTGACTGTTCCATAGTTGCAGTCTAGCACCAATAAATACAAAATAAACAAAAGACAAATGAATGTATACAGCTACGGATACTGGACTAATCATAAGATGCACATGCAAACTACCCATTCAGTCACATGTTACACATCTAGAAAGTATCCTCTATATAGGAGATATGGAAAATTTCTGAAATAGAAACTCTATACTCAATAATTACAGGATACAATATTATAATTGGACCATAGACCAGTGATTCCGTGTAGGCAATAATATATACTTTTGATAATCAAAGAAAAATGAGAGCCTTTTCTTTGAAGGAAAGCATGTTTACATAGATCTGTATACAATTACTCAAGTTTGGAGGTTATATATCTCTAATACACATCCACAGGTCTATGTGGCCTTGGGATACAGGCCATAGCCCGACTCCATCTTCCCATGTCTATCATGATTCTTCTCTTCATAGCTATCTGATTTCCTGAGGCAAGTTTGTTTGTTTTATCAGCGCATTATAGTAGTTATATAATGCTGCACAAACCTTAACTATTACAAAACTTATCTGGTAAAATTAAAGGCAAAAATCAATGTGTTATATTGTTTTAAGATTCTGAAGCCAGTTGGAGGCATAGCACAGTGGGAGTCTCGGTGTCCAAGCTCATCAACAGGGCTGATGTGGGAGGTGCCTTGTAGATGCTGACTGTAGTGCTTAGTTCCTTATCATGTGGGACTCTTTTTAGGGCCACTTAAACACAGAAGCTGGCTTTTCCCAGGAGAAGCAAGATAATTCAAGAAAAATCCCGAGTACCTCTATACCTACTCTTAGAAGTGAAATAATCAATTCTGATCTATGGATCATATACAGCATCCCATCCCCATCCTCAACATGAGAAGGGCATTTCACCAGATATGAGCATCAGGTGGGGAGGGTCACCAGGACCCATCCTGCAACAAGGGGCTTGTTGCACAGACTAAGTCCTACAATTAGTTAATAGTAGGATAGTAACTAATTCAACTGCCTTCACATGTAAAATAAGAGGGCTTGATTAATGAATCCTCAGATCTCTTCCAGTTTGCCTGCTGTGGGAATAGTTATCTTCTCATAATCAATAAATAGCAGTTATATAGATATTAGAGAGGAATCTAAGATTCAGTTAACCACAGTGCAGATTTGATCAATGAAAGCTGCCAATTTCTGCATTAGGGAGACTCAGTTAGTTTTACCTCATTATGAATTAAAATAATTATTTTATCAATAATGCTATCTATAAATACATTATTTTACTGTGAATATTATTTATCTATCTCCTCAATATTAGCAAATTAACAATTCTAAAATTCTATTTTAAAAATTTTGTTATTAAAATATCAGACGCATTAAGAAGTCTCCAGTTTTCAGCCAACTCTGTACATGAGCCAACAGTTTTCTGAGCTCCATTTTAGGTCATCTTGGGTGTGTCATCATTGCAAAGCAGTAGTACATGAACGACTGCCTCAAGGACTTTGAGGAGGATTGCAAATTATTGAAGTGGAAAATCTTTTTAGGAGATCAAAATATATCCTAATATCAACCCCGAGGTCTCTTGTTGGATAGTCAAGCATGGCTGCATAAAATAGATTGAATAAGACTGGCACCATTAGTATCTCAGCTTCCCTGGACTGGTGATGGATGACTCCGGCCAGATGCCAGCAACACTAACTTGACCAGTCATTTCATCATGAAAGTTTCAAGCTGTTGGTAAACTTCTCTGGCAAACCAACTTTACTGTAGTTGTCAAAGCAGAGATTTTCTGCTGTCAGCAAAAGTCACTGTAGATTGATAATTCCAGCATTGACAACTGAAGAAATGGAACTCTCTGTTCACTGTAAGATAAGTAGCATATCCATAAAGAGCTCGGGCAAGTCCTTCCCTGTCATTCACAACAATTAAAATTAGCATATCATCCTTATTATTCTCTATGAATCAAAGAAGAATGCAAATATTTCAGTAATAAGGTCAGTAAGACCATTGCCCTCTGGTAGCTTAAAATCTAACTTATACAGGCATGGTGGCTGGAATGAGAATGTCCCCCAGAGGCTCCAAGTATTTGGAAGTTTTGTCCCCAGTGGTGGCACTGTTTTGGGAGGTCTTAGACGGTATGGCTATGCTGGAGGAGGACGTCACTGGGCGTGGGCTTAGAGAGTTCTTAAGCCTTGCTGCATCGCCCATTGCTCTCTTGCTTCCTGTGCCTGCTTCCACTCCTGCCCCAGCCACCTCAGAGCACCTTGCCTCCCTGCCACAATGGACTGTAATTCCCCCAGAATGGTAAG
Source organism: Nannospalax galili (assembly GCF_000622305.1). Lineage (NCBI taxonomy): Eukaryota > Metazoa > Chordata > Mammalia > Rodentia > Spalacidae > Nannospalax > Nannospalax galili. The sequence goes on from NW_008329138.1 coordinate 2,060,029, forward strand.
GTCAAATAAACTCTTCCTTTCATAAGTTGCTTTGGTCAGCGTTTCTATGACAACAACAGAAAAGTGACTAATACAACAGGGAAATAGAATCTGAAGAGTTATAATGTTTAAGAGTTATCATAAGCAGCTTTCACAGTCCTAATGTAAATCATTTCCAGAGTTCATGATTCAAAAATTGACAACTAGAAAACAAAGTCTGTACAATGCCACCCGTTTCCTACCCCCGCTGCTCACCATTTCGCCCTCTCTCCTTTCCTCTTGCAGTTTTTCCCCATTGACAGACTCCACTGACTTCTGGTTTTCACTATAGTTTGGCTAATGGGGAGCCACAGCAGGAATAACAAAGAAACAGGCTGAGGTCAGGGTGTTTCTCCCTCCATGTGCACCTTAGATCATGTCCCTGAGCTAAGGTGAGTCACACAAACCCCAGTGTCTTCCTTTATAGGTGTGGGCCTACATGCTTCTTTATAGTGTGGGACTGTGTTGAACTGTCCCATGCTTGCTCCACACCCTTGCAGGTCCTGAGTGTGGCTCAGTATTACAGCGCTGCCTGGTGCACATGATACCCCGGGTTTAATCTCCGGCACCACAGCACAAAACAAAATGTTGTGTGAGACTACTCCCCTCTAGATAAACATACTAGTAAATTCCACTTCCATGAACTTGAAATTTTCAGTCAATTTCTCCCTCCCTTCTGAGAGTCCCAGGCCCTTTAGTCATCTTCCCCTTGCAAGGGCTTCATTGTTAGTGGGTTTGTCTTGTCTTTTCCCCAGGAAAAAGCTTATCTGATTTCAAAGATAAAATCATGTAAGACACACACACATACACACACGCACACACGCACCCATACACACATTCACAGATACACATACACCCATGAACACAAACACACATGCATACACAAACACAAATATGCACACATACAGAAATACATACACAGATGCACTTATGATCACACAATCATGCACACATGTATACACACACATGCACTCACGTGCACACACACTCATTAGGCTAAGTGAAAAAAAATCATCTCTCGAGATACATGATTGCTCACTGGCCAGTGGCTCTTCTGTGTCTTTGCTCTCAGCCTGTTTCTGCTTTGCTGAGGACGGTAGAGGAATCCACATTAATATACAAGGGAAAGGCCTAAGCAAATACAGAGTCAACAAGATAAGTAGGAGAGATGTGATTCTGCCTAAATAAAATTATTTCATTTGACTTTGATACAGATTTCTAAGACACTCACACTTGGGCAGAGAAGGGAAGGGAGACAGTTCTGACAACGCAGTGGGACAGCAGAGCCCTCTGTGCACTGAAATGAGAAGAATAGGATTTATTCACCTTAACAAGACAATTAATCATTGGATATAGTTTGAGAAACAAAGAATTACTACAAGTAAGTAATGATTTAAAGTAATTTATAACATCTTAGTTTAAATTTCCTTTCAAGAGGGCATTATTGTTTAAAGCAGGGAACATTATGCCATTAAAATGCTGAGTGAAAAATATTTATAAGGAAGAAGGATTTTAAATTATATTAAACTTACATACAGACACACAGGAAGATAATCCAATGTTATTTAAGGATATTTACTCAGTGCATAAGTCATTAGCCCTTCTAGTAAATAAAAATATATGTGCATTCCACACATATGCCAGACTTTCACATCTGGAATGGATCATGTTTCAGAGACTGAAACCTATAACTTATTCAAAATTTA
>NW_008329138.1:2061943-2063997 GCF_000622305.1 Nannospalax galili
ACAATATTTTAAAAACATTCACATAGCAAAATGGGTTGAATTAAATATGACAATAATTTATTGCAGTTCTTCCTCCCAAGACATGAAGGTTACTTCCTTGCTCCTTGAATCTGGGCTAGTTTCTTTTTTTATTTGACTGACCAATAGAATATGGCCAGAGTGACTTTAGGTGTCCATCAAGTCTTCACTTCAAGAAGGCTTGTGGTTTCTGTGAAGATCGCTCATCTGTGACAAAGGTAGAAACCCTGGAAGTGAGGTCTACGCATCACAGCTATTCTAGCACAGGCTGCAAACATGAAAAGCCATTTCTAACCAGCCAATTCTGAACACATTCACTAAACATTGTAAATAGGAGAGTGAAGAGAGAGGGTCTCATAGACCATGAACAAACCATCTCCACTAAATATGGCCAAAACCATCAACCATGCCTTTATAAGCAAGAAAATGGTTGTTTGAAGTTATCAATCTTTGTTATGCTTGTTATACAGTAATACACAAGTAGATGAAGAAAGAATAAAGAAATAAGCATAAACTGCTGCATCTAGTTTATCCCAGCTTCATCCCAGAGCTTGTCATGTACTGGCTTGATTAACAGGTTTCTAGGTTTTTGTTGTTCACTTTCTAGGCATTTTCCCATTAAGATTAATTTTTGGTTTTAATTCTGTGTATACATGTGTGGCTGTGTGTGGGTATGTGCACACTCAAGTCTGAAAAAAGGGTATCAGATCCCATAAAACTGGCATTATAGACAGTTGGGAACTACCCAACATGGATGCTGAGAACTGAACTTCGACCCTCTGAAAGAGCTTTACCTGCTCTTGATTGCTAAACCATTTTTCTATCTCCTGCTAGACATTTTACGTGCCTTGGTGAATATATAAAGAAATACTGAATAAATGAATAATAAATAAGTAAATGGAAAGATGAATAAATAAATAAGTGGGCAGACAGGTAAATAGAAAGACAAGGGGCTGGCAAATGCAGTTATAGTTTAAATGCAGTTTTACCACACCCACACAGGGTGATAATAGTCTCTCTAAACAAAAACCCCAGCGCCAGGCATAGGAAACCTCTCTTCATGTTGTTGGTAAGGGGAGTCCAAGAGACTTCCAAAATGATATTAACTATTGCCATTGCCCTTAGCTGCCTCCCGGTAGGACCCTATTGCTGAAGATACCACGTACTTCTGATATAAGACTTGGAGGATTTGAGCTTGAACTAACCCGAGAATGAACTCTCATGGTATTGGAAGGTGCTATGAATGTTGCCAAGGGAGAAAAGCAACCAATAGTCCTACCCAGCTGTAAAGCCTATGACAACAGTGGTGGCCCAGCAAGATAGCCCTGGTAGTGCAATAGTGGCACTTTTGTCTTGGGGGCAACCAACAACTGTCTAATTGGATTTAAAACATGCTCAATATGAGGCCATTCAGATAAACCACCATAGGTCCATTCAGGTCAAACACCCATACCTAGAGATGTCATAGATCCTAGAGAAGAACCTACAACTGTCATTTTTCTAGATCAATATAACTTCTAGCTGTATTCTAAAGACATAGTCTTATACCCATAGAGAAAAGTATTTCTCATCTGTCATCAATGAAGCTTCATGAAACATAAGCTATTACAGATATTGAAAACTGGTAAAATTAAGAGAATAAGTGACTGTGGGGTGCCCAGCTACAATTGATACATCTACAATGCAACCCTATTCCTAAGTGTCAGTAAACATCATGGAAGAGGGGGTTGGAAAAATTTTAGGATCCAAAGGACCAGGATGCCTGTGACTAGATATTGCATTCTGGAGGTGGCAGGGAAGCTGGATCCATGAAATCTCTGCAATATGATTGCCTAAATCAGACGTGCATGATGACAATGCCTGTCAACTTGCCAATATGGATGGAAGAAATTTCACAAGGTCCCACCTCTAAATGAAGAATTATAGGCAGTCAATAACTACTGAGAGGAAGAATCAATTTTTTTCAGGGATGACCTAGCTCATAGCTTATTTAGTCCCAGATCCTCATCCTTAAACATGTGTAGAGTATATATATG
>NW_008329138.1:2064045-2068282 GCF_000622305.1 Nannospalax galili
ATACAGTACTTATGTATGAAATCCCCTTAAAGTTAAAAATATATATCTTAGAATTTTCCATGCCAGTACATAAATGTCTTCCTCATTCTTTGTATGTCTGTGATGTTGGTATTGTTAGACTCTGTTTTATTTAATGACTCCTTATCAGTTTGCTAGTTGACATGGTTCTCTGCAATACAAAATGTTACTGCAATTAATTTTGTTATTTTTTCCTATAAACATGTGCAAGCATATCTCAAGGAAAAAGAACTTCACTTGAAAATGACTTATCTCTTTATCTTTTGGTAGCATCTTCCAAACTCTCTGATCTTCAAAATTTGAATCCATTTATTCTATTTACTACCTGAATTCCAAGTTTGCTTTTGTCTATTGTTGAGCAACTTATATGAGGCCTCATATAATTGTTTCCACTGTATTCATATGTCAAAGTATGTTGGTTGTCATGGAAATGCTGCCTTTCTGGGGTTCTCAAAAATGCCTTCATTCCTTCAGAATTATTTGCGCATTCAGTTTTCCAATATATGGAACAACCCAGTGCACATGATCCATTTAAAGCTATATTCAGAGAGAATGAAATTCACCATAGTACACTGAAATTTGCTGATGACCAGGGAAAAACTTTAGAGCTCTGCCAAATCCACTCAACTGTAAGCCAGTCAGCCTTCAGTCATTCCCAATGGGTTCTAATGAGATTGCATCTTATAAAATATGATCAAAAATAAAGAAAATGGATGTGGAATGGATGTGGAAATTTGTAGGAACATTTGAATAAAATAAGTAATGCTGAGATTTAGCACAGAACTTGAACTGGACACAGACAGAACTTCAACTTATCTAAGGGCACAAGTGCTCCATTTGTGTGTGTGTGTGTGTGTGTGTGTGTGTGTGTGTGTGTGTACATACCAAAATACAAAATAGAGAAGAAAATGCAGCAAACCTGAGATTTAGTTTGTGGGTTTTGATTCCTTCTGCTTCCTTTCCAGATTTGTTATTCATCCACAAATAATCCTTGTCACTCTGGCAGATCAGGCAGCACTTTGAGACAGGGAGGGATCATTCCCCTGACTAGCTGGAGCTGTTTGGTAGTTTTGCAGACACACAGTTTTGTGTCTGTGCACTGAGCAATTTGAGCTGCTTCTCACCAGGTAAACCAGAGGTTCAGAAAGCTGCACATATAAGCAGTTGGTGCTGTGATCTGCAAATAAGGGATGTGGCCTCCCTTGGTTACAGATGTTCAAACCCTTCTCTGTACTTCCCTGGCCTACAGAAGGAAGGCGTAATTTTCTACAAGTGTTTGTTGACTACCAGCAGCTAGGAAGAAAACCACCAGTTAATGATGTTTATTTTCTTAACCCCCAAATCCAGGCCTGAAGATTATACTTTCATGTGCCTTTCAGTTTATCTGCTACTTATCCCTGCCTTGGCACATGACTTGGAACTAAAACTGCAGCATTTCAACAGTGTTCAATCAAGTTGAATTAAACACAGCAGGTGCTGGTGGTCAATTTCATACAAGAGTTTATCTGCTTCAATTTGAACATATTCATAGAGTATCAGGTCTAAACATCAGCTTCCAGTTAAGTGCTAATTAGAAGTAATTAATAGGAACTTGAATACATGACTTTGTTTCAAAGGCTTTCTTCTGTTGTAGTAAATGGTTCTGCCCATCCCCCTGTAAAATCTGTCAGACATTTATCTCTCCTCCTTCTCCAGTTTAAGTGTCTCCATTTTTCTCATCTTCCCCCTTGATAATACCAGTCTCCTGTTATCCCCCCTCTCTTGAATTTCTCCTTCATCTTTACCCCCATGGTTCCTTGTATGCCCTTTGTCCTCCCATCCCAGTCGAACACTGTCATTTCCCTTCTTCCCCATTGGTAACATCTGTTTCCTACTATTCCCCTCTTTGGGGCTCTTTCTTTCCCTTTACTTCTGAGCTTTCTCTTCCTAATGTTACATCAGGATATATACTCACATATAAGCAATTGGTGCTGTGATATGCAATTAAGGGAGAACATACATTGCTTGGTTTTCTGAGTCTGTGCTACTTAGTATAAAAACTTCGGGCTCCTCCACTTACCTGCAAATTTCATAATTTCATCTTTTCTTACTGCTGAGTAGAACTCCACTGTGTAAATTTTCATGGACCAGAGCTTGGATGGCATAAAAAGCAAGAGGGAAATGTATTAACTCAAAACTTTCCTGAAAAATACACATAAAATATCTTAACATAAGTGTGTGTATAACCGAAGGCTATACAACAAGGAACACTGTGCCAGGAGGAGAAACGTCCTTTCAAGTTGTTGGCCAGGGTAGTCCAAGAGATTTCCATAATAACACAGGCTATTGCCAGAGCCCTTGATTACCTCCTAGAACTTGAAGGTAAGACCCTACTGAAGGACAGGACATATTTTGGACACGGGCCTTGGAGCAATGAAACTGGAGACGACCTCTCCCTGAGGACTAACTCTCATAGTTCTTGAGGATACTATGCAAGCTGCTAAGGGAGAAAAATCAATAAACAGCCCGACCTAGCTCTAAACCTAAAAACCACAATGACTGGCACAGCAAACTACCTCTCTTGGTGCAGTAGTGACACTGTTATCTGGGGGGTAATCAACAGCTATCTAATTGGACTTACGGCCCTCTTAATGGGAGAGAACTCATGTGTGGCAGTGTAAATATAGACAAATACATATTACTGAAGAGGTCATAGATCCTAGAGAAAACCCTATCTCTGCCATAACGCTAGACAAATGAAAGTTTTTACTGTATGCAAAATATGAATCCTTATATTTACAGATATACCACTCATCAAAGAAGGTTCTTTTTGCAAGAGATGGAGGCTATTACAGAGTTCCACAACTGGCTACACACAGAGAATATGTGTCTGGGAGATGAGCAGCCCTAAATGAGACATCTATGGTGGAAACTCACCACCTAAGACTCATGGAACAAAGCAGAGCAGCCAGTAGAGAGAACACTAACACACCCCTCAACTTTCACCACCAAAGCTTCCTTGTGTAACAGAGTGTGATGCACACAGAAAACCACAACTAGATAAGTTTTAGAGAATAAGAGACTGCAGAATGCATGCCCTGGATAAGACTACTATATTAAACCTCACCCACACATGGCGGAGGGACCATTGTGAAAGAGGGGCAGAAAGACTGTAAGAGCCAGGGTCGGTGCATGAATGTAAGGAAACAGAGGCTTTCAGGCCACTAGGAACTTGCTCATATGAACTTGCAACAATGGTGACAGCATGCACAAGACCCATGCTGATCAATCAGACAAAAATCCATCATAGAACAAGGGAAATGAGCAGCAGGCCCCAGCCCTAGCCAAGGAACTCTTGGCGACTGATTACTGCTGGGTGAGGAAAAGTAGATCTTCATTAAGGGGGAAACTCTAGATAGGCTGACTGGACTCCAGGGAATGAACTTGCACTGAGGGGCAAATGCTTGACCAGAAAGGGAAAGGACTTAACATATATGACAGAACATGAAATTTCATGGGGAGGAGTTTGGAGGGGCATGGATAGGAGAGGGGGTCTAAATTTGATTACAATCTATTATATGAAATAAACAAAAACTCAATAATTTTTAAAAATATGTCAAATGTGGTATGACTATGTATGACTACAGAGGGAAGACGTTTTTCAGGAAAGGTTTAAATGCACCAAGTTAAAAAAAATGGTTAACAAGAGAAAAAGAAACTGTGTAGAACTTTGTTAAAGTTTTGGAATCTGTAAAACAAATATTATTTCAAAACTCTGTGTTTAGGAGATGAAGATACTCATAGTAGAGATGCTACAAGATTAAGAACATGTTAATGGATGCCAGGCCCATGGATAGGAATGGTCACCATGAATAAGCCACCTGCAACATGAACATTGATCCATGGAGCAATTCACATTTCATGTGAGTCAGCTGAGATTCCAATTTTAAACTTTTCTAAGGCCAGCAGCCAATGTGTCAAGTAATGTTTAAATATTCCCTATAAAAGATGAACTGCAGACATTGCAATAAGCTGGCTTACCGAACACACCAGCAGCAGTGTTCTGTATTGTTACTTTCAAATGTAATCTCTTCAGTTTGATATTTAAATAATCCCCAGTGGCCTATGCATGCTGTACTCTTTTCTCTATTCTTGTTTATTTTTATTATCACACTAGAATTCTATAATAATTTATTTAGCACTTTATGTAGCTAACCTTTATTAAAATATTGACAACAGA
>NW_008329138.1:2068304-2089247 GCF_000622305.1 Nannospalax galili
TTTTACATGTATATTATATATATTTCATAATTATTTTTGCTTTAAGGAATTTTTATAGTTGTGGTTTATTCTTTAATTTCCACTGGCAATTAAAGAATAATTGTTTCTATTTGGCTAGTAGAAATACACTGAGTGTGAAGGAGTTAACACAGGTAAAGTCTACGTTGCTTCCCTAGGAACACATACAAAATTGAATGCTTTATTGCACTTTACCCAACTTTCCCAAATTTTACAAGTAAATATTGCCTGCTTTTGTAAGTTTATGCTTTTGCCACATTTCTATTGCGTTTTAATTATCCAGATTACTTTTTAATTTTTCTTGTTAAAGTAATTCAGCATCCCAGTTATCACTGATTTCCTTAACTTCATTACTCCCTTAAGTTCTTACCGTGCCCATTTACTACCGCCCCCCCTTTTTTGCTGATATGATTATAAAACCCTGTCTTTTCTTCTCAGTATCTATTTCTTTCCTTATCTCAGGCTCCTTTCTGTATCTTATTAACTTTCCCAAAAGACTTACTAAATGAAAGATACTATTTCTTGGTTCACACCCTATTTCTCTGAGAGTAGGTCTTTTAATAATGTGTGTGTGTGTGTGTGTGTGTGTGTGTGTGTGTGTGTGTGCGCGCGTGTGTGTGTGTGTACGCATGCATTTGTCCTTGTGGAAAGGAGAGTTTTGAATTAACTTAATCCATATGACACAATTAAGGTGTCTCATTATAGTCTTGTATTCTAGCTTGGGTCACTATTTTCAATCTCTTTCTCAGGGAGAGAGAGCTATCAATTTTGTCATTGTATTCTAATTTTCATTTTATTTTTGCTCACATCTCCCTTTAGCATTAGAGTCAATTACCTTACTAAATGGTTGAATGTAGTAATGGGTACTTTGGAAATACAGAAACAACACTGTAAAAACAATGACTATTATATATTATGAGAATTAATATAGCTGTCAAAGAAAAGCATTTTATAGATGAGGCTGAACTTGATGGGCCATGAAACATTGTAATGTAATATCTAAAGGGTTTTACAATTCAATAATCAATTTCCATATTATTGGGATGGTATCAGCACTGGTGAGAATGAGCAAGCTATAGATTTGAAACCCAGCTTTCCATTAAGAACAGAGCCAAACTGCTCACTAGCCATATGACTAGCTCATGGACGTTCCTCCTCCATCACTGCAGAACAGGGACTCCAACTAGCAATTCAAAGTTGGTAACGGCAGAGTTCTGGGGCACGGTGAAAGAGGTGCTTCAAAAGTGCTGGCCAGAAGGAGACAGGGAGAAATGGAGGAGGTGGGGCAATGAAAACAAGACAAAATAAAAAGTCTTCTCCTAAATTACCAGTAAACTAAAATGCGGAAGACAAAATTTGAATTCTAATAAAGGAAGTCGATAAAAGTTATAACTATATAGTCACTCTGAAAAAATATTTCTATAATACAATGTGACAGACCTTAATTAGAAATGCTGACCATTTTAAAAATGAGACAACATGGTATAATATCTTTGAAACAACATACTACAATAGCTTTGAGAATAATACATTTTTTTTCTGCAAAAGTAAGGTGAAGTAAAAGAAGAATAAGTGAATATGTTTGGAAGTAATTCAGAAATTTAGGAAAAATATATGCATTGAATTACAAATATAATAAATGGAACTGGCTTATTCTCCTTGAAACAGAAAGAAAATGGAAATAGAAAACAGGAAGGAGAGAGAGTGGGAGAGAAGAAGAGAATGAAAAGGAGAGAAAGGGAGACAGACGAAGAGAGAGAATAAAAGGAAGTGGATAGGTACATACATGCATAGGTACTCAGACGATAAATAATTGAAGTGACACAGAGTGAGGAAGGGAAGGAGGAGGAGAGGGAAAGAGGGAGGGGGAAAGGGAGGGAGGAAGGGGAGGAGGGAGGGAGGGGGAAAGGGAGGGAGGGAAGGAGGGAGGGAGCAGGAAGGGAGGAGATACATCAATTTGTAGGCTAATGTTTTTATTTTACAACACTTCTGTGTTCAGTGTACATGCTTCGGTTATTATTTTAACATCTTTGGCAGATGATCCACTGGCTATAAAACTCTCCTTTAATGGTGCTTTCCTTTCTTTGCTCTTCTAAAAGTAATTTTAAATAAATTTGGATTTAAGAATATTTGTGTATTCATCTGTGCACATCTGAAATGATTATACATTTTTCTTGTTATGTTGTTAATACATTTTTCTTGTTATGGTGTTAATTAAAGAGTGTCCTATGTTTAAATGTGTTCACCAACCATATGTCATGTAAGCTTTGTGGAAAGGTTGTCTGCGTTATACCTCACATATGACAGATGGAAATAATGCTTGAGCCAAAACACAGAACTTAAGAATATCAAACATGTTTTGAAACAAAAAAAATTGGTCTTCCACTTTATCCACCACTTAAAAATAATAGAAAACTCAGGGCTGGAGAGATGGGTCAGCAGTTAAGGACACTGACTGTTCTTACAGAAGACCTGGGTTCAAATCTTAGCACCCATATGGCAGCTAAAAACTGTCTGTAACTCCAGTTCCAGACAGCCTCCTCTGTCTTCCATCTGCATTACATGACAGGGGTGCGCTTACTTATGTGCAAGAAATACATGCATACACATAAAATAAAAATAATAAATTAAATAAAATAAAAGAGTAATAGAAAACTGACTAGAGTCTTAGCACAAGTTTTGGTTTGCCAAAATATAACTGTAATCAACACCCCAATTCAATCAATGCAAATATATCAAAGTTTTAAACATTAGACTCCTCATATTTTTTGTTATGTCCACAATGCACAAAATCGTATCACTTAAAGGCTGGAGAGATGGCTCAACGATTAAGAGCACTGACTGCTCTTGCAGAGGACTCGGGTTCGATTCCCAGCACCCACATGGCGGCTATGAACCCTCCTTAACTCCAGTTCCAGGGGAATTGAAGCCCTCTTCTGACCACCGCAGCATTGCACAACATGGGTGCACTCACATACATGCAGGCAATACACTCATACAATGCTTATACATTCTCTGATTTTGCATTTCTTTTCCTGACTTTGGTTGTCTGTTGCCTCCTCTTGTAGGCACAGAGATTGAATGGCTGGCTGTTGCCTGCCCCGCACTGGCCAGTGTGGGCATGCTTTTCTTCTTACCAAGATATAACAAGTGTCTTCAGGACCAGGTTTCCCTAAGCACTTGCTGAGTAAATAATGATCACAGAACTAGACCTGGTGGATCAAAGGAAGAAATGGAAGATCTGGTTTTAGTTTTCAAGAAATTGACAAATTTTCCAGGGAGACAAGCTATATCTGAGAGGACAAAATGGAGAGATGGCTCAGCATTTAAGAGCACTGACTGCTCTTGCAGAGGACCCAGGTTCAATTCCCAGCTCGGGTTCGATTCCCAGCACCCACATGGCCGCTACGAACCGTTCTTAACTCCAGTTCCAGGGGAATCCGAAACCCTATTCTGACCTCCTCAGCATTGCACAACAGGTGCACTCACATACATGCGGGCAATAAACTCGTACACATAAAATAAAATATTTTTAAAAATGAGACTTCACAAAAAAAATCTCTTAAACAAAATAAGAATCAGACTGTTTCGGAGATGACAATTTTTCCGACTTCGGAATGGTTCATCTGAGGACACTGCAGGGATAGCTTGAGACATCGTAGTCATCAGCAATTATGAGTGAAGGCCTTACTCACAAGACAAGGAGATATGGTTCCAAGAGGAGCAGGTGTGATTCAGATTAAACAGTCAGAATAACATTTCAACTCTAACTGAAATTTGCTTTTTTTGGCAAAAAAGAAAGAATTCCTTTATCCAGAAATTACTGAGGACAATGAAAAAATACAATGCCGTGCTTCTCAGAGCAGAGATAAATTAAAATATTTTATTCAAATTAGCTTCTGGTTCTGGTTCTAAACATACAAATTTGTACATATACTTTATTAAAGTCATTCATGCACATGAACTAATGATACCAAATTTTGCAACAGTGAATTAAACATGTACATAATACCTACAGATACTTGCCCATAGCTACCTATGTAGCTTTTCAAAACAGCTTTATAATTATTTTTCGAATGATGAGTATTTGTTTTAAATCCTTATTACTTCATTCATTAACTATTCATTGAATGTTGTTTACACACTATGTCTTTAGATGATTTTTGAAGGATACAAATGTGATTTATGCTGTGCTATAAAGAAGGTTATCAAATACATTTAATGCACTGAGGGTCTCTGCCACCTTCATACTTGGCAGTGACGAGGAGATTAGTTTTATTGAAAGAGCTTGCTTTCTTGTTGTTAAAAAATCATGACTTTCCAGCAAAGAGAACTGTATATGGACATAGAAGAAAAATTTTTAATCGCACAAAAGCTTGGGGTGTTTCCCAGTGAGGACCCCTACAAGCAAAACAAATTGACTCAAACTAAGTTTCAATATTGATTATGCGTCTTTACTTTCATGCAATAAACACTTCTTTAGCTCTGGAATCATGCTAGTGAGATGACTAATTAAGATATTATTAAATTGGGTCAATCATGGAATGGGGCACAGATCTAAATTGGCTTTTAATAATCTTAGAATTTTATTTTCTTGAGCAATAAAATGTGAACAATGTGAATTAAATTAAGTGTACTCAAACACTGCACAGTGCTAAGACTTGGGAATAGATAGTTTATGGATGCAATCTAAATTTATATAAATAAAAGCAATGGTAATGATGAGTTCTTGAAAAAGAATGAACCAGATAGATAATCACAATTTAGTATTCAGAAATGTAAGCCATGAAAAGAATCAAGTGGATAAGACAGTCTCCCCACTGAGCATCATATTTTGCATTATCTTGTAGAAGAGACGAAATTTACAGAAGAAACACGTTACCTTTAATGAACTCTAATTTTGATAATCGAATTGCCAATTAACAGAGTAATTGTATGTGTAGATTAATGTCACAATTCTCATCCAGCTACCTCACAGCTATTCTCTGTGTAGTCTAAGAAATATTCAGAGTCCTATTTTTTAAACATTTTCTCAGCCCAGAGTTTACTTTAACATAATTGACAAATTTGGAGGTCACATTTTCCTCCAAGAGCCAGAGGACCTGATACTATCATGAAAAGCACCCCGGGAAGAAAATTCCAAATGCAAATTTCAACTGACCTCTGTGGAAAAGCTCCTATTATTTTGCATTAGTAGCCACTAGAGATTCCTCTGGCTATATATGGATTTCCACATCTGTCAGCTATAAGTGCACTTCATCTGTCTGTTAAATCAGAGAGCCAGAAATAGATGACAGTGATCAAGACTTTGGGCTTTTCCTAAATTAACCACATCATGAGGTAAAGTTGGTTCCTCTATTGGGCTTTCATTCTGAAAATTTATTCCTAAGAAACTTAAAGGAAAGAACATATCAGAAACAAATGTTGTCTTGCCTCTTTGGATCTATTCATTTTAGAATGAGCACTGACCAGACAGCCTGTCTAGGAGTCGGTCCTGCTGGGAGAAAGGAATATAAATTGTTCATGTTTGTACCTATGCTCTCTTGCATCAAAACACAACATCAGCAAGAAAGCCCAGGTTCCCTGAAGATCCTGGTTGCTAACTCCCTACTGTTTCCTTCCTTTGTGAACTAATTTGTGAATTAATTTTAAAAAACAAAACCATACTCCCCCTTTGACGTGAGTCCAGGGAGACAGATATAGCAGCTGCTAGTGCGGAAAAGGCATTGGTTTACTTTTGCGCTCTTCTCATTAAATAAATGATCAGTGTGATAAGGAGGCACGACTGCCTATAGGAGACAGCCTCCTTCTGCCTCATACTTGGTTTCCTCATTTGACAGATAGACTTTTGAAAATATTTTCTAAACTAAGGTTAAGGAAAAAGCCAGGGATTTCCATCATTCTGTGTATCATCTGTTCATCTGTGTGGTCAGGTGAAAAGGAAGAGGTGATTGGGGGACATGTACAGAAAGACTGTTCTGTAGAGAGGCCAAGAAAAAGTGTTTGACATTGTGCCTGGTGACTGGAGCTTTTCTTCCTCCTCAAGGAGATGGAAGGATGGAAGTAGAGGCTGGGAAATTATTGATCACAGACAAAAACAAAATGAATTTAAAGCCTGCATCCATGTTTCAAAATCCCTTCCATACTACATTGCTCACTGCTGCCCAGGCACATAAAATTAAGGTCCAGTGCCAGACTGTCTCCTGACATATGACAAAGTGCTGGATGTTAAATATTGCTTGGCCAATTATGAACACAGCACCTTTGCTATAAGTTCCATAATATTTTTCCAACATGCATGAAAGTGAACAATTGCAATACATAAAGAGTTTGATCACTCTTCCAAAGATGTTCAACTTATTCTTAATGGTCTTGTTTTATGGTAGGTTTGGGGAGTTTCAGGGAAAAATATGAGCATGTAGCACATAACCATCTCATTATAATTCATTATATGGGTTTTAACATTGTACTTCTTGGCAAGCCAAGGCACTCTTGATGCATGCCAATGTCATTTTCTAGCCAAAAACTCTTAAGGTAATATCATCAGTTTCCTCTGCTTTCAGGCTAATAATTAAGTCTAGCTCCCAGGCTCATGGTAATGTATTTAATATTATCACTCAGAGCACTTTCATATGAAGTACAACTCAGCACCTATCACCCTTACAATGTTAATAGACCATTAATGAACTCTGTATCATCTTTCTGTGTTATTAATAAAAACGTTTATATAGCCACACTTTAAGCCATCTTAGCTTGAGTAAAACAGAAGACAGAAGAAAAGGAATGGTTGAAAACTATCATCTTTTTGAAACCAATGTCTTAGAGAAATGCATTTATTTTTACTTCTCAAAGGATATGCTGCTTTTCCTCAATGGGTCTTAAGGTTTTTGAAGATGTTTGGGAGGTATACGCAGTCTCTGAGGAACTCTACCTTCACCTAGGAGTCTTAGTAATAGGGGCTTAGTGGTTCTACTATAATTGGAAAGGACTTGAAAATCATACTGACCGTAGATATAAGGGTCAGCAAAGCAGGAACATACCAGCAACCCATCAAAAACACATACCACATTCAAATGGAAATAATGTATATGGTTTTTGTATTTATTATTTATTCAATATGTAGTATTTTAAAAATTAAGTAAAGAAGGGGTCAAGCTGAGGAAAAACAGTCATATGCTCTGAACCTCAAAGGAAGGAAATAAATGCAACCTTGCCACATGAGGCAAGTGAAGCAGACTGTCCAACACTTGTAGGATGGATAAATTAAAGCACACTTCGTGGTATTAGTGTGAAAGTTAAAAGCTTATGAGCACTTTGTACATTATAGTCCATTACTATGGAGACTTTATCATTGCTTAGAGCAAGTATGTCAAAATAAGACAAGCACTTATGAATACTTTTGTCCTGTCATTAATCATAGTTTTCTCTTTTTTCTGTTTTCTACCTTCTACCTAAGTATTTACTGAAGTCAAAATTATGAAGCATAGTCCTGAGCTTTCCAAATTATACTTTCTTTCTTTGTTTGCCACTCACTTTCTGTAACTAAAGTGAAAAGTCAGTATGTACCAAACACCTACACTGCCAAATAAGAATCTTTCTACCCAAAGATTCTTTCTCTCTGAATTTGTCTTTATTTTTCCAGAATTAAATCTGAATTTCCTCTTAAAGGAGAATGTGTCTCATGTTTTTGAATGGTATCTCTATAGGAAGGCACAAAGCAGTATCTTCTAATTGTTCATGTGAAACAAAATACCACTTCCAAAGGAAACGCGCACGTGCGCGCGCGCACGCACACACACACACACACACACACACACACACAAGCAAAAACACAAGAGAATTGAGAAAAGAAAGCAAAAGCCATATCTCTTTTGATATACTGCCTCTCATGCTATGAGGGTAAGGATGGAAAACTTGATACCAGAAACTGGAACAGTCATGGATTGGTATGGAAACCCACTTCTAACATCATCACAAAGTCCCTGGAAGGTTGACAGAGACAAGTGTAGAAATCAGAGAGATCCTGGGGAATGTTGTGATCTCTAAAGTGTATCAAAACCTGTGCATATCATAGTCTCTTCCAGCTCTTCATCTAAAATCATTTTATTAGCCAGTTGATGATCCACAGAAGCACCATACCTTACATGACTCAAAACCAAGGAAGAGACAACTGAGAATAAAAGTTCCAAAATATTAACAAACACAGAAATAATAGTAAGTTTTATTGAATTTAGCATCACATAAAATTGTGCAACAGATTGGCCCAGCTAGGACTCTGGTAAGTCAGATCCCACCACCACATCTCTATTTCATTCCTCTGCAGCCTCAGCACTTCCAACCTACTTCACCCCCACTCTCCTCTGCTAGCCTTGGAATCAGGCCCACTCCAGTTCCTCTGCATTTGATCTCTGCCCTAGCTTCCTAACCCAGGCTATCTAAACTCCCAACATAGAGTCCACTAGCACTTCATCTGTCTGATAGTCCTCCTACTACCCTTATCAGCCTACCTACTACCCTGACCCACCAATGACCCAGAACAGCCCACTCCCCTGCAAGAACCCAAAACACAAATCAATCTATTTTTCATACCTGAGTAAAAAGCTACCAAGCTACATAAACAATATAAACAGAACCAAAATTCAATTAAACAAAGAGAGAATACACGTTCCTAATAGAAACACAATCAACAAAGAACACCCATATGCCCAAACGGTAGAGCAAAAATATAAATAATATGAAAAAACAAGAAAATATGTCCCAACAGTACTACAGAAGTGCACTACAATGAGAACCATCCTGAGGAATCACAGGATGCAGAATTTAAAAGAACAATCATAAACATTGTCAAAGAACTTAAAGAAAACACAAACAAATGAAAAACTCAAAGAGGATAGGCATAAACTTGTGATAGAAGCTCAAGAATATACAAATATGCAGCTTATCGAGATAACAAAAACAATTCAGGACCTGAAAGTGAATTCACAAAAGAGACAGAAATATTGAAGAAAAACCAAACTGACATGAAATTGAAAAACTCAAAAAGCCAACTGCAAACAACAGGAGAAAGCCTCAGAAGCAGAGTGAATAAAACAGAAAACAGAATATCAAGACTGGATGGCAAAGTTGAAGATCTGGACTCCTTAAGCAAGACTATGAAATTAAAAAAAAATACAGGATTGAAATACACTGGAAATGTGGACAAGATGAAAAGACTGAATCTATGCATCATAGGCATACAGGAAGGAGAAGAATCTCAGGTCAATAACATTGACCAAATCTTCAACAAGATTATGGAAGAAAACATCTGTAAATTAAAGAAAGCCCCATCTATACAGATTCAAGAAACACATAGAACACCAATTAGACATGACCAGAACAGAAACTCCCACAGCACAGCGTAGTAAAAACACTGAATGTACAGAACAAAGAGAAGGTACTGAAAGCTACTAGAGAAAAACAAGGTGTATATAATAGAAAACCCATCAGAATTACAGCTGACTTTTTAATGGAAACTATGAAAACCAGAAGAGCCTGTACCAAAGTATTCCCAGTTCTAAACAAACATGGATGCCAACACCGAATACTTTATCCAACAAAACTATCTATCATAGTCGAAGGGGAACAGAAAATTTTCCATGACATGAATAGGTTGAAAGAATTCATGCCCATAAAACCAGCCCTATGGAGAATACTTGAAGCGGTACAGAGGACTAAAGAGAGATGAGTATACTTAAGAGGCTGCAGAAAGAAAACAAAGAAAGGGATAATAACAAAAACACAATACAGGGCCACAAACACAAAGAAGCTAAAATGACAGTATCCAACACACATCTTTCAGTAATAACACTAAACATCAATTGTCTCAACTCCCCTGTTAAAAGCCACAGACTAACAGATTGGATCAAGAAAGAATATCCATCTTTTTGTCATCTTCAATAAACTCATCTCGCCTTCAAGGATAGACACTACCTTAGGGTGAAAGGATGGAGAAAATATTCCAAGAAAATGACTCTAAGAAGCAAGCAGGTGTTGAAATTCTAATATCTGACAAAATAGACTTCGAATTAAAACTTATCAGAAGAGATACAGAAAGCCACTTCATTCTAATCAAAGGAACAACTGATCAAGAAGATATTACAATCATGAACATATATGGACCAATCTTTGGTGCACCGAATTCCATAAAAGCAGTACTCCGGGACTATAAAACTCAGATTAATCCCAACTAAATAATAGTAGGTGACTTCAGTACCCCACTATCTTCAATAGACAGGTCAACTAGACAAAGAATAAACAGAGAGACATCTGAATTAAATGACAGTTTACATGAAATAGACTTACAGACATCTACAGAATATTCCACCCAAGCACCAAAGATATACTTTCTACTCAGCAGCTCATGCAAGTTTTTTTTCTAATTGACCATATTCTGAGACACAAAACAAATCTCAACAAATATGAAACCTTGAAAAGATTCCATGCAGTCTATCAGACCATTGTGTGATAAAGCTTATAATCAACAGCAAAAGAAGCTCTGCTAACTACTTGAACTCATAGAGATTAAACAAAATACTCCTGAATGATGACTGGGTCAAAGGAGAAATTAAAAAATAAATAAAAGTATTCCTGGAACTAAATGAAAATGAGAATACAACACAGCAAAACGCTGGGACACTTTAAAAGGTGTCATAAGAGAGACATTTACAACTCTTAGTGGCTACATTAAAACATCAGAAAGATCACATGTAAATGACCTAACAGAAA
The DNA here is from genome assembly GCF_000622305.1 of Nannospalax galili. Lineage (NCBI taxonomy): Eukaryota > Metazoa > Chordata > Mammalia > Rodentia > Spalacidae > Nannospalax > Nannospalax galili. The sequence goes on from NW_008329138.1 coordinate 2,079,087, forward strand.
CCCAGGCCCAGATAAACTCACAGCAGAATTCTATTGGACATTCAAAGAAGACCTACAACCATACCACTTAAATAATTCAAAAAGATAGAAACAGAGGGAGAACTCCCAAATTCCTTCTATGAATTCCTTCTATCATACTGGTATCACTGTTATACCCAAACCAGGTAAAGACACAACAAAAAAGATATCATAGGCTCATATACTTAATGGACATAGATGCAAAGATACTCAACAAAATACTTGAGAACCACATTCAGACACACATCAGAAAGATCATCCACCATGATCAAGTTAGCTTTATTCCAGAAATGCAGGGATGGTTCAATATTTATGTCAATAAATATAATAAAACCTATAAATGGACTCAAAGACAAAAATCTCAGTAGATGCCAAAAAAAGGTCTTTGAAAAATCCAATATGCATTCATGTGAAAAGTCCTAGAAGGAATTGGTCTGGAGGGAACATACCTCAACATAATTAAAACTGTATACAACAAACCCATAGCCAACATCATTCTAAATGGAGAAAACCTGTAGGTATTCCCATTAAAATCAGAAACTAGACAGGGCTGTCCATTATCTCCACTCCTTTTCAACATAGTATTTGAAACTCTTGCAAAAGCAGTAAGACAAGAGAAGGAAATTAAAGGAATGCTAATTGGAAAAGAATAGGTCAAATTGTCACTATTTGCAGACAATATATTATACAACAGAGACCCCAAAAATTTCACCAGAAAACTATTAAAAAGACAAAATATTTAGCAATAAACCTAACCAAAGACATTAAATATCTCTACAATGGAAAATTTAAATCTTTAAAGAAAGATAAAGGAAGCCACTAGGAGATGTAAAGACCTATCATGCTCATGGATTGGTAGAATTAATATTGTGAAAATGACCATGTTACCAAAAGCAATCTATATATTCAATACAATCCCAATCAAAATATCCACAAAATCATCCTAAAATTCATATGGAATTACAAAGGACCTCAGATATGCAAAGCTATCTTGGACTAAAAGAACAATGCTGGGTGATCATCATACCAAATCTCAGATTATATTAGAGAACTATAGTCATAAAAACAGAATGACACTGGCACAAAAATAGACCTGTAGATCAATGAAACATAATAGAAGACCCAAACATGAATATCTGCAAATTTTAACCACTTTATATTTGACAAATGTGCCAAGAACACAATGACGAGAGACAGCATATTCAAAACCTTGTCAGTCTTAAGTGCATTGTTAGTAAAGACAAGGATATACACAATTTAAAATTATTATTAGATTTTGTTTTAATAGTTAACAGATTAAACTTTTTAGCCTCATGACTAAAAGGTACTTATTTGAAATATGTACGCCATTTTATTGACAGGTAAACTTATAATGGAAATTATCACAAATGAATAAAAGGCACATGGCTGAGCCTACACTGGACACCATGTACCATTGTGAAGACAAGAGTTAAAAGTTTTATACCCCGGAAGCTGACTTGGGTGCTCTGTAAGCCCAGAGTCCTACTTCTCAGTGAGAGATACTTTCATGACTGAGACGTGATAGGCTTCCTTTTTCTGTTTTCTTTTTTATTTTGTTTTGTTTTAGGGTTTTTTTTTGTGTGTGTGTGTGTGTGTGTGTGTGTGTGTGTGTGTGTGTTTTACTTTTTGAGAAAGGGTCTCCCTGTAGCCCCAGCTGTCCTGGAACTCACTATGTAGACCAGGCTGAGATTAAAGGTGTGGACTACCATGCCCAGTTTGGTGGGTTCTTTGGGAAAACACTCTTGTCCCTTCAGGGACCAGGCTGACCTTGAACTCACAGAGATCTACCTGCCTCTGCCTCCCAAGAGCTGGGATTAAAGGCATGTGCCACCATGCCTGGTATTTTTTTTTACTTTTAATCAGGTTTTTTTTTTAATTTAAGAATTTCATACATGCGTTTTGATCATATGTAGACCCCCTCCCCTATCTGCATCTCCCCTGACTACCTCCTCCAAGCAATTTCATGGAAAGAAGAGGTGGAAAGACTATAGGAGCCAGAGATGGTGGATGATCATAAGGAAACAGAGCTTTCTAGAGAGCTTAAAAGTTATTTATATCAACTCACAGCAATGGTGTCAGTGTGCACAAGGACCCATATAAGCTCAGGCCAGACAAAATCCCACCATAGAAGTGTGCAAGTGGGTAAGAAGCCCTCACCTTAGGGGAGGAACTATTGACAACTGATAACTGTTGGAAGAGGGTAAGTCAGTTTTCTTTAAGGGTGTGATGCTACATAGATTAACCAGGCTCCAGAGGATGGACACACACCGAGGGATATTTGGGGACACATACTTGACTCAATAGTCCTTAATATATACGATAGGACACATTGAATCCAGCAGGGTGGCTATAAGACAGGTACAGAGAGAGGATAAGTCTAAATGTGATCAAATGTACTATATAAAATTCATAAAAAATCAGTTAAAAATAGATTAAAAGGAGTTTCCCTATAAGAGGGAGAGATTGTCCGTACCAAATATCATAGATTAATAAAAAGGTCAATGTGAGGAATAGACGTCCTCTTTCAAAGCTGTTGACCAGGGATCCCATAGACCATCAAACAATACTGGTCATTGAACATGCTCTTGGTTACCCACCAGAAGTTTATGGTAAGACCCTATTTCTGGAGACACTATGCACATGAATTGTAGAACAAATAAGGAGAAGTCAAGTTGGCACTGACCTCAGAGTTTCATCTCTACTTGCTGACTTTCATAATTCTGGAAGTTGTTATGCATGCTACCCCACTGGTAGAGGAAAGCAATCATCAACCATTTCTAGCCTTGTGAACCTTTCAAGCTACAATAACAATTAGATTGACAGAATATGCCCACTGGTGCAATAATGACACAAATGTTATTGGAGTAACTGACCACTTTCTAATTGAACTTAATGATTTGCTTCACAAGATGGAGTCTACACCTGACACTGATATCAGGCTTAGAAACCTTAGCTAGACAGGTCACATGCTATAGGGGATAATCTACTACTATTATTCTGTTAAATGGACATAAATAACATTGCTTCTTATTTTAAAAATGTTAACAGGATCATATACGAAGGCTTTTTTTTTAACCAATCACCCAGATATGCATTTGTTTGTTTAAAAAAATTATATTGATTTAAAAATTTTAATCAGTGTACTCTGATCACATTCAGAACCCCTCCCCATTTTTACTCACACATTGTTAATCCTCCCCCGTGATTTGGTGTCCTATTTTATTGTCTTTTTCTTCCTATGGGCTTATTGAGCCTAATCTGTGTTCACCAAATGCTCTCAGGTATGGGTAATCCCGTGGCCTCTGGTCAACTTATCAAGCATTACATCAGTGAAGAAAACTGACTCTCCCTCTCCCAGCAGCTATCAATTGGGGAAAGAACTTCATTGAGTTCTGGGGCCTCTCGTCCATCTTCCTCATCCATGCTGGGTATTTGTTTGGCCTGGGCTTGCACAGGTCTTATGCATAATGTTACAAGGTCTGTGGGTTCATATGTGAAAATGCCCTGTGGTGTAAAGACAACAGTATTTCCTTGTATTCATCTACCACCTCCAGCTCTTTCTGCCCCCTCTTCTGCAATATCTTTAAGCCTTGCAAGGAGAGGGTTGATGTAAGTGTCCCATTCACGGCTTCACACTTTCTTACTCTCTTCACATTTACCATATGTGGGTCTCTGTTTTAATCACCATCTGCTGCAAGAAGAATCTTCGCTGGTGGGAGCTGAGAGGTGCACTAGTCAATGACCATAACAATAAGTAATTCAGAGTCAGTTTAAGCCTATGTCTATTAGTAGAATAATAGCAGTACAATTTCTGCTACAGTCTATAACCTGTCTAGCCACAGGTGCTTGACCCTATAACAGTGTCAGGTATAGTTTCCATTATGTGAAGCAGACTTTAAATTGAATCAGAAGGTGGTTGGCTACAACCATAACATTCATGTCACTATTGCACAGTTGGCATATTTTGCCAAGCTAGTCATTAATTGTAGCTCACAACTGGGTGAGGTTTATGGCTGCCTTTATCTGCCAGTAACATGCATAGCACCTTCTAGTATTCTGAAAGCTAGTTTCAAGGTCAGTGCCAGCCTGATTTCTTCTCTCTCTTCTGGGACTCAGGTATGCATTGTCTGGAGCAAAACTGTCATGTTCTGGCGGGTAACCAAGTGCAAAGGCAAGAGTGAGTAATGTTTGAGAGTATATGGGATGTTCCCGGTCAACAGCTGTAAAAGAGGGAGTCCATTCCTGGCATTGGGCTTCTTATTGGCTAGCTGTGGTGTCTAGTAGGAACACTGAACCTCAGTTATAGGGTGATTACATTTAAAGTCTTTATATCATATACATATGTATATATATATATATATAAAGAAGCTTCTACATTAGATTTCTTTACAAATGTTTTGAAAGGCCTTTATTGTTAGTTATCCCTCTCCTTACTCCCCCTTCTGCCTTGCCCTCCTACTCCCCACCCCTTAAACCCATCCTATCCATTATTCCCCTTTCCCCATTTATATCAGGCATTCAATCTCCCCACCCATGAACCACTCTTCATAGCCCCATATTAGTTTCCTGACCTCTATGGATTTTCCAACTGAAGCACACCTATCTAAATATTCTTAGCAAGTTATAAGAGAGGCTATATGGTGTTTGTCTCTTTGTGTTTGGGTTACTTCATTTAATGACTATTTCCAGTTCCATCTACTTACTTGCAAATTTCATAGTTTTGTTTCTCTTAATGGCTGAATAATATTCCATTGTGTAAATGTATCATCATTTCATTATCTCTTCATCAGTTGATGGGCTCTAGGTTGTTTACATTTCCTGGCTATTGTGAACAGAACATCACTGAACATGGGTGAACACGTAATATGATGTGTTATTTTAATGTTTTAGATTCTCGTGTTCAACAATGTGTAGTGCTTTATCCACTTTCTTTCAAAGCTGTTATATTTCATTGTTCTTCCTGCATATATCAAATTGTGTCAGCAAAATGGACCTCTGTACCATTCTCTGTTGAGGTACATGTGGCTTTTTAGCATTTGTCTACTATTCTCAGTGTTACTGAAGGCATTCCACTTCCCACTTCTATACAATATACTTCTTTAAATGGAACTTCTTGGTAATGCCACCTGTACATATTCTGAATTGGCAATCAAGGACAAATGTTTTCCTAAGTGAATGGACCAATTGAATTCCTGTGTTAATGTTCAGTGGGTTATACTGAGTGGCTGATGATTGCCAATTCTTAGTCTTATCGGTTTTTTTTTTTTTTTTTTTTTCTTCCTCTCTTTTTCTTGAGTCATTCGGTTAGGTGAATAAAAATATTTCATTTAATTTCCATATAGTAATACTCTGACAACTAGAAAATTGGACTTTCATTTTATTCTTATTTTCTGAGGTGGCTGTTTATGACTTGTTTACCTGGGAGCAGTTTTTCTCATTAATTTTTGGAGTTCTTTGTATGATTTATATGGAAGCCTTCTGCATCCTGCAATGACTTGCTCCACAGGGTGCTCTCTGTTATTCTCTTAACTTTTCAAAATTATGTCCTTAAGATTGAATTTAGTACAACTGAAAAATCATTTCCTTTAAGATTAATGTTTTAAAATTAATAGCTTATTTTATTTATTTATTTATTTATTTATTTAATTTATTTATTTAGACAGGGTCCATAGTTTGGTATTGAACTAGAATCCTAGTGATCCTCCCATGTTAGCCTCCCAAGTAGCTGAATCTGCAGATATAACTCATGTTCCTGGTTTTATTTCTTTTTACTAGCACATTCAACTCAGGGGCATAATATATGATGTTAAGACAATAATGTTAAGACAAGGTTCAACACAGCAGTACATTACAGTATTCTTATTACAATAGTGCGATGTAAGACTGCAGACAAGCATGATATATTGCACACTTCAAAAAACCTAGATGAAGGGATCATGAATGTTTTCACTCAAAGATGAATGTTTGTTGCATTCTGCTTGAACAACCTGTTTGGCCTAAGTTATTCAAAATATTGTCCTGAATTTTTCTAGCTTTTTTCTTTCAGATTCGTATTTATAATACACTGGAGATTTTTCTATATGATACAAAATAGTGACCAACTTTCATTTTTCACAAGATAGATATCCTGCAGATCCTGTATCATTTATTGGAAAGATGGTTCTTCATTGCTGTATAATACAGCGGTTTTTATTTATCAGTTGTTCACATCTGAGTGCTTCTATTTCTGAGCTATTTTTTTGCCATTTCTAAGTCTCTTTTCCCTTACATCAACAGTGTATCTTAATTCTTCTTGCTTCTTAATCTTGATATTTGGCTATGCAAACCCTTCTTGGCCCCATGTCTTTCCCTTATAAGGTTCTTAACTTTTCTTGGCTCACTTGTCTTTTCATTCTATTTTTAAATTCATAAAGCCAAGCCACATATACAGATACCCATGCACAAATACCTGCTGGTCTTTTATAAAGATTTCATCAATCAATAAATCTATTTAGAGAATATCAAGTCAATGTACCATGAATATAATATATGTTTCCGTTAATTTGGTCTTCTCAATTTTCTTTCAATAATGTTACACTATTTTGTTCAGAGGGTACACATCACTATTATTCAATTTTTTACTTATATATTTTTCATATTAAAATGACAATATTACAGTTTTTGGTTTATTGTTCTTCATAATGAAGTAAAATACACATTTGTACTTTGGTGGGAAGATAGTTCAGCCAGTAAAGTACTTGTCTTCCAAACATGAGGACCTGAGTTTGATCTCCAAAACCCATGTTACAGAAAAGCTAGGCATGGTGCCGTGAGTTTTTAATTCCGATGCTGACATAGCAGAAGCAGGTAGATCTCTGAGACTCAAAGCAAGTCATACAGGCTTACTTGACAAGTTCCAGGCCAGTGAGTATCCCTGCCTCAAAGATAAGATGGACAGTGCCTGAGGAGCCACACCCAAAGCTGTCTTCTGACTCCAATATGCACATGGACACACATAAAAGCCTTACACTCATGCACACATATGTATACACACTTAAACACGCACATATGTCTCAACACATACACACACATGCACACATATATACACACACATAAACATGTGCATATGCCTCAACACACACACACACACACACACACACACACACACACAGGGAATAATGTCATTGCACCAAAAAAGTTGCCTATTTTCTAGAGCTCATTTATTATTTCATATAATTTACTGACAGATGTGTTAGGATTTGTTGCACATAAAAACACACAATTGGCCAGTAATGAATGCTTTAATGTTATCTTCCCATTCATAACTCTTTCTCTTTCTTGTTTAATTGCTTTAGATAGAACAGTAAGGCAACTAAGGGAAATTATTCCCTAGTGATAGGCTTTTTTTAGTAAGTTTGAGGAAGATTTTGTTATAAAAGTGGAGTAACGGTGCAGGGTACTAGTCTTCAGTGGGTAGAGGGCAAATGTGGTACTTACCATGGTAAAGAGCACCAGATCCTCTCCCTCCACCAAAGGACCATGTGCCCTCAGAGAGCACTGAGGCTGAGACAGTCTGTGTACAGTACTCAGACATGTAAACTCTGAAAGTGATGTTTTTGCCTCAATCTCGGAAAAAGATAATTTTTTATTTGATTTAAATTTGATTATTTACATCTGGCTTGTGTAGATATGTAAGAATAAAATTGTAAGGGTAAACAATAAAAATCAATTTCTTATTTGCAGATTTCTTATTACCAATAGCTATTATTATATTGAAATGATTATATGATGATTTTTTTATTATTCTACTAATGAGGTAAATAAATTGGTTTTTCATATATTTAACTAATATTTAATTCCTGGGATAAATTTGATCATGAGGAATTATATATATTAGATATATAATATATATAATGTAACAAATACATACCTATGTGTAATTTTGATTTGATATGACGTTGTTTGCAAATTTTGCACTCTGCCTAGGTGTACAGATTATATGGATCTGTGAAAATGTGTTCGAAGGTATTATCTATTTTTTCTCTGAAGTATGAAATTGGATGATATCTTCCTTAAAATGTTTTCATAACAGCTGCACATGGTGGTTAACACAAATAATACCAACAGTTGAGAAGTGAAGGCAGGGCGTATGTTTTCAAGATCGTCCTTGGCTACATAGCAAGTTTAATGCTAGCTCGGGCTACATGAGAGCCTGTCTCAAAAAAAAATATTTAAGTGATCTAATTAATTTACAATGTATTATCTGAGCATATTTTCCACCTTTGGAAAGAATATTTAATAATAGGTGTAATTTGTTTATGTGTGTGTGTGTGTGTGTGTACATACGTATGCATAAAGAGCCGTTCAAACTTTCTTTTTTGATCAGTTTTAATAAGTTGAATTTTTCTTATTGCTTAACCTTATAATCTATTTTCAATTTATTCATATTAAGTTCTTTGCAGTAACTCCTTATAATCTCTCTAATGTAAGATTGTGGTCATAGTTCATTTTACTTTAATAAAAGAGTGGCTGTTGTCTTTAGCTGTTTTTCATCCATACCATTGAGTGTTTCTCTATCATGCCATAATTTAAATTTCCAGTTTAAGAAGTAGAAACAAATGTATCATATCATCTAACTATAATATGACACAATTAGAGCTAAACCATAATAGCTAAATATGTATATAAGTCAGCATTTTACCTTAAAGAAAGTAAAAACTTATTTAGAAAAACAGTGGCACATTATATGATATATATGGATGAAATGTTATCATAGATCTGTGAGGGAAAAGAACAAAACAATAAGGAATTATGAAGTGAATGAGGACATAGTAAAAGTAGATACAATAAATTCAAATATGTTCCTTATGGAAAAGTGACAGCTTATATTGTGAAAGAACAGAAATAATTCAATGACAAAAGTGGTTAGTGAATAAAAGACAGAAAACTTATCACAAATTATTAAAAATTCAGAAATCTAGAAAAATAATTTTCCATGTTAAAATAGAAAGAAGCTAGAATGTTGAATATACCCTGATATCCATGGCATTCTTTTAATTTAAATAGCAAAAGTGGGGCTGGAGAGATGGCCCAGGAGTTAGGAGCACTGACTGTTCTTTGAGAGGCACTAGGTTCGATTCTCAGTACCCACATGGTGGCTAGCAAACATCTATAACTCCAGTTCTAGGGGATCCAACAACCCTCTTCTGACCTCCTCAGGCATTTTATGTCATGGGTGCACTTACATAGATGCAGGCAATATACTCATACACATAAAATAAAAATAATAAATAAAATATTAAAAAATAAATTATAAAAGTAAGTCACTATGAAAAACAAACAATAAAAGACACACTCTTATGCCTTAATTCAAGGCACATAACAAAAGTAAGGACACAAATCCCAGCTGCCGTGGTGCATGGAGGCAGCAGGCATTTGTACAGAACAGACACGTGCTGATGAGGCTAACCAAATCCCCGCATTCACCTCCCCTCCATCATCAGCTTGTTGCATACCACTAGAGGAAGTAGGTTCAAAGCAATGCCTGCCCTATATGTAGCCATTTTTTATGTTCTTTGTTCTGTATAGAAGTGGTGGATGTCAAAGAGAATGCACACATCTTTTTGTGGAACATAAAGCAATTATTGTATCCACATATTAAGCCAAAAATGAACTGGAAAAATCACGAAGTTGCAACTGTATATAGCTATTATAATGTACACAAAAAGAAAATGCATTGTAAATATAATAAAAATAATGGAGAAATAAACCAACATACTAAGAATACCAACAAAATTTTATGAATATAATAAAATAAGGAAATTACAAATAATTTAGAAAGAGTTATAATAACCCCTTCTAATCATGTAGTTATTAAAAATTTAAAAAATTGTATTTAAAAAATAATAATTATTCAAAGCATAAAAATTTGCTGCTTAATAATTGGTAGATGTGAAAAACATTACCATTGAAATCTACCTGACAACTTTATATCCAACCTCAGATACCAAGGAGCTCAGAAAGTAACCAACTGTGACTAGTAATAATCAGATATATAGAGATTAGAAAAGCAGTTGCAAACATCTTAAAGTCAATTGCATTAAAATGAATTTTTCTGTATGAAACTTTGTATTTTAATAATGG
>NW_008329138.1:2089451-2092929 GCF_000622305.1 Nannospalax galili
GTCTTCTAGACATTACATGGCTTTCACATGCATGAACCCATAGCAGCTGTGATTACCTGCACAATATCTGCACAAGAGCAAGCCAGTCTAAGCCTAATATAGAGCAGACAATCTCCATACTGAGGTGCTATTAACAATGGATAGTTGCTAGTAGAGGGAGAATCATTTTTTATTTAGGATGTGGCCCCTGGTGTGTTTTCATGCTCCAAAGGCTGGCCCCTCACCAATGCATTTGTAGGTAGTACTAACTGGACTTGGTTATTGTCCTAGTTTTCTATTGCTGTCATAAAACACTGACCAAAACCAACTTGGGGAGGGTTTATTTGGCTTACTCCTCCTGATCAGTTCATCACTGAGGGATACCAGTACAGGAGACCAAGTAGGCAAGAGCCTAGAGGCAGGAGCTGAAGCACAGACCATGGAAGAACACTGCTTACTGGCTTGCTTCTGTGACCTGTGCTCAGCCTGTTTTCTTAGCAATCCAGGACCATCTGCTCACAGTGTGCTGTGCCCTCCTACAAAGCTCAATCAAGGAAATGCCTTACAAAATGTCCACAGGCCAATCCAACAGAGGAAATTTTCTAATGGAGGTTTTTTCCTCCCAGGTGTGTCACGTTAACAACTAAGCAAATGATCCAGCTGGGTTAGGAGGCCATGAGGGAACTAGTGACAGAAAATGGGGGTCTATAGGATCATATTTCTTTGTATACATGTGTGAACTCTCAAAAATAAAGAAAAATTTAAAAGAGTAAATTCAAATGTATAAAAATCAAACTTCCCACATACATGAAAATAAAAGAAAACATGGATTCATTATAAATGAATATTCAATGTCTATATAACACTTATACTGCTATGAGAGGTCTTGACACCGTAAATACAGTAAAAACATGAGCTGAGTATAGCTTTAACTTTTTTTCCCTAAGTGATGGAAGATGATACAGTCATACTGTATTTTACCCCTTTGATAATTGTTGCTGCTGCAGCTAGGTGTTCAAGGCACAGAGATATAGCTGATTAGTTATAGGATGGAATGAAACTAAGTGGTCCCATTTCTGGTTTCTTTAAGGTATTACTGAAGAAGATCATGCAAAATATAGTGAATTCTTCTAACAACAACAAAAAATAAAAATTATAACAAAGCTTGCTAATGCTTGGAGAAAACAAGGTCTAGAATGCATACAGGTAAGAATCGAAACACATAAGGAAAAACATGACATACAGGCTGAATGTAGATTATTCCTTTAAATACAGAACTTGATGGAACAGCTGATGTTGTGCCTGCAGAACAAAATCTAGAATAATGTTTTCTGACAATCACAACATATTGGACTACAAAAGAAGTCATAGAAGAAAGTGTTCAGAAATAAAGAGTGGTCAGGCCAGTGTATATGACACTAAGTAAAACAAACACACATGATAAACAGGAAGAATGCATTCAAATGCTTTCTGCCCTCAATATTGTACTTTTTTCCTTTTACCCGAGATGAATATTTCAGACAGCAGGTCCCTGTTTAAGCATGGTTTAGATTTTTTTCACATGTGTCTTTCAATTATATTAAATATAAATGAAGTTAAATGGCACTTTCATCAAAACTCATGTGCACTATTAATCTGTTTTATGCTATTTATATAGGTTAGGTGTTGCGCTGGTTAGCATTGGTTGTCACCTTGACACACCTGGGTGGATTGATTGGCAACTGAAGAATTTCCTCCATTGGATTGGCCTGTGGCACCCCCCTGGGGGTGTTTTGTCCTTGGTTGTATAAGAAAGCAAGTTTATCCCAGGCCAGGGGAGCAAGCCAGTAAACAGAATTCTTCCATGGTCTATGCTTGAGCTCCTGCCTTCAGGTTCCTGCCATGAGATCCTGACCAGATTTCCCTCAGTGATGAACTGTGACTTGGGAGATGTAAGCTAAAATAAACCCTTTCCTCCCCAAGTTGGATTTGGTCAATGTTTTTATCACAGCATTAGAAAATAACTAGAACATACAGCTATCTTTTGTTGTAAGATACTAGCTATAGTTTACTTTTTAATTCCTTCTATAAATTTAACAGCAAGAAACAATATCCTTAGGATAGGATAACCAAGAACATTTGGTCACTAAAAAGATTAATATAAAATTCCTTACAATGCAGAAAATATTATACGCACAGTTCATAATTTTATTGTGCAAAAATACAAGCATAGCACTTGATTACATGAGGATAAATAGCATAAAAATAAAGGTTTCAAAATTTATCATTTAAATGTATTTCAATTTAAGGTGTTAGACAGTTGGAAGCAGGTATGTATGGGAAGGCAATAGATAGATGAAAAGAGAAATTATGAAGTGGAATAAAGCAGTTATTCTTACCAAAACATTTTGAATTGTTTTTACCAAAATGTACCAAAAAATTTTATGATGAAATAATAATCTAGTATATTGTTTGTACATAATGGTAGGCAAAATATTGTCAATATAGATTAAATGATCAAAATCTCAAAGGAACCTATCAAATAACTATAAGAAATTTGTTTACCTTAAATCATAGATTAAAATATAAATGTGATGTTTTTCAAAAAGCAAAGAGGACGTTGCCCCCAGCTTTAACATCACAATTATATTTTTAATATTGCTAAAATATTAATACTATCATATCACAACTTGGAAAGTAAAATTAGTTTCTAGAGTAGAAATAGTGCAAAGCATCACTTAGAGGTGCAAAAGAAGAACATGAGGGTGGACGCTGGGGTCATTAATAGAAGCCTCTGGAAGTTTTGCTCCAATTGTATAGAAATAAACAGAGGCAGATCAGTGAATGAAACATGGGGCTGAGGTGAGACTGGGATGCCTTTGAAAAGATGCCAAAAATCACCCTGATGGGCAAAGGAAGAACTAAAGAAACCCAGGCTGGCACCTGAGACAGGCCTCTCCAGGTCTGTGGTCCAGGTGGGGAGAAGCAGAGCTGAAATCTGAGAAGATACTGGCAGTATGGAAGAGAAGGAGAACTAGTTCCCTAGAGGAGCTCACTGCAAATATGTGAAATCAACAGAGAAGATCTTCATTTGGAAAGGATGTCACCAAATATAACAATCAAAATATGTGGTCATGTGAGATGGAATGTGACCAGTAGAAAAAATGAAAATAATTATTACTGAGTATACCTGAAATCACTATCAGTGTTGAGAAAAAACAAAATACTTAAATTGTGTGTATTTAAAACAAACATAAAAAAGAAACTACTACAATTTATCAACTTAAAAAATACACACAAGGGGCTGGTAAATGCTTCAGTTAAGAGTACTGGCTGTTCTTGCAGAGAACTTGGGTTCAATTCCCAGCACCTACATGGCAGCTAACAACCATGTGTAACTCCAGTTCCAGGGGATCCGACGCCCTCTTCTGGCCTCTGCAGGCCCTGAACAACTTGAGTACACTTGTTAACATGCAGGCGATACACTCATACCTATAAAATAAATATAAAAATCATAAAA
>NW_008329138.1:2093239-2116534 GCF_000622305.1 Nannospalax galili
TATATAAATAAGTACATGTAAATATATAAGTATATATATGAAGCTGACACACAAAAATAATATATATATATATATGAATGAAGGTGAGATACAGGACAGAATTGGAGAGGTCTAAATACCACAGCTGTAGGGAAGTTACATTTGCAGAGATGATGAGCAGGGTTTTCCAGTGTGGGTGTATTAGTGAGCTCTCTAAAACAGTCTAGCACACCAATGATGAATAACCAGCACTCTGGTGATGAATGTCCACTGCAAAGACAAGCATCATCTTTAGAATATTCTTCTTGTTCCAACTAAGTAAAAACTACAACACTCACAGAAGCTAGAGAAGTTAGCCCATAAGAATATCGAATTACATTTGACATTACTAGTAATCAGAAAACAAAAATCAACCTAAATGAGCCACATTCTACACCCACCTATTGTATTGAGAAGAATGCTATGCATCTGGAAAGATCTATGCTAAGAGAGTAGGATTTATCACTGTTATTCATCTGTACTCTCGCCTCCTCTCTGACTAATATAGTTGAAACCATAAAAATGAATGCAGTCCATGATGAAAGTATTTATTCAAATACCAGCAAAGGATCCAGGACTAAATTTTGTGGAATTTAGTGAGAATAGCTGAGACTACAGGGACATGAGATATTGAGAGGAATAAAGAAGGAAAGGCACCCAGAATATAATCATTTAGAGAAAGTCAGCAAAAGATGGTCGTGGTCAATATTGCCACTCTCCCTGGTGACAGTGAGAATGAACACTAACACATGCTCGAACTGGGCTTTGGAAGTTTTGAATGGCAGTTGCACCAGTGTTCAGGAAAAGTCCAAATTAAGAAAACAGGTGAGTAATCCAGGAAGCAGTACTAGAGAAGACTCATTTAAGATATTTGACCAGATTTTGAGTTGACTGGGGAGAGATAATGTTTCATTTACCTGTAAATTCTCAGTTTCTAGCTAATTCATGGCCCACAGTAAACTCTCAATTATATTTTATGAATTAGCCAATTAGAGAGATAAAAAATGTGATTGTGTATGCCCTGTCTCCTTCACTGCAGTTTTTTCCTCCACTTCCTCCAGGAGGGCTGTTCAACTGTCCTTCAGGGTTATTGTTCTTAACACTTCTCATGCATTTCAGGTCCATATTGCCACTTGCTTTATTGGTTTTCAAAGTATAATAATCTATTCTTTTGATAATTTTTCTTTCTCCTTCATGAACCCAACCCCATATTCTAAAGTACTAAAATTGGATGTTCTCAAGGCCTTAGCTTGTAACTATATATAACTGAATCAGGAGTTTATGCTGTCAATACATGCCATTACTCTTATTCCAAGTCTATCTATCAACTTTTTGCTGTCTTTTTGGATTTTTATAAAGCAATTTTAAACTCAATATACTTATACTTTGATTTCCACCTTAACCCTGAGTATTCCTCTTGTGGTAGCCTTTATCTCCATAAATGGACTAGTCATTTCTCCACAGGTCTCCAAATCAGAGACTTATGTGCTTCCCTGAAACACTCTTACCACTCATACAAATCTTCCATCAGGCCTTTTGACTTTATCTCTTAAGTATCTGTCACACTCCAACTTCAACGACTCCATCTATGTCCAAATTAGTGTTGTCTCTCAAGACAAAGTGTTACACAGAACTTAATTATTCTGCCTTTCTCATTTCTACCACATCTTTCAATCTATTGCTTGTCATCATGAATATTTCTCTGAAAATATCAATTTCACCAACTGTGCCACATACATGTAATAGTAGAAAGGAGTGTGAACCACAGAAAGGAACACAGTAGGTGGTGAAATGCAATGAGTTCATTTCTATTAGTTAATTGAGTAAATAATAAATTGGAGACTAGGAAAAAGTGCATTTTCATTTTGAGATGAAAAAATAACTATTAAGACAATTTCTAAGCTGAAGTTTGGCAAAGACTTTTCATGGTTTATGCATTTTTTGTCATTAGATATAGCAACTTCCTTGTTATCCAAATTGAAGAGCTTTTCTTCTCCTTCAAATAAAAAATGTCCTTGACAGTACTTGTATTGCAAATTGCTAACATCTTGTCGAATAGAGCTCATAAATTCATTTTCTTGTCCTAAACGCACAGCAACATGGTCCATTTTCCTAACCCAAGTATTTCATCTTATTTTGCATATTTTGGGTTTACTCAATCATAATCATCTTGAATTCCATCACATTAAGCCAGTCAGTACTGCTCTGAGTCTCCAACTTTACTTACAGTGACTATTCTTTCATTTGTGATTTTAGCCATCCCACTGCCTCTGACCATTATAGATCTAAGCTGACCCTCTTCTTAAGAAAACCCAGTATGTGTTATATACCTTATTAATTATACCATATCTTTTGGCTCATCCAAAGTGAACATGTACCTGAATATTAAATGATTGTGGGAAAGGATTTTTACGTCCTCCAAGGTCATATTCTCTTGGTTGGTCCCAAGCAAATTAATCAAGCTAGGTCAAGACACCTTTATTGCCCTTCTTGACACCAAGTGGCTTCTATGAACAGCCTGTACCCTCTGGCTATTTCCTACCCAGAATACCTTAGAGTTAAATTCAAATATCTGAGTTGACAGAAGTTGAAAAAGGACACATACAGTCAGAGAAGTAATTAGAAAGGATTTTTTCCTTTTTTTTTTTTCAGTGAGACAGCTCACTTATTCAGCAGAGGTCAGGGGAAAATACAGGGTGAAGACGGCAGCCAAAGCTTCACCTGATAGGTGTTCATTGTACGCTTTATTTGAATGTGGAAGGAGGATCCTATCATGTAGAGAGGGGAGGTGGGATTGCCTGGCTGTGGTGCAATGCCTAATTATCATACAGGAAAAAATCTAGGGGCAGCTCTTGCAGGTGACTATGCCAAAGGTCATTTTCCAAATAAGATCAGGCATCTGTGCTTGGAGACACTTTCCAAATAAGGTCAGGCAGAGAGTAGGAAGCCCCTGCTGAGAAAGGGAGTCCTCCATTTATCGCTGAGCTCCATTGCAACCTTAACAGCAGGGTTCCCCAACATCTCCCCATTTTGTTTCATAATGGAAAGGTGTCATCACAAGCTTTAAGAGCCAATTCATCTATATTAGGAGAACCCAAGGTCTGATAATGGACCATGACCTGATTGGCAATAATTTTTGCAATGGTGGCAATTTGTCAGCTAAGAAATTGTATGAAACAGGGAGCAAGCATCAAAAGAACACACAGCATAATCAGGGGCTATTGATATTATAACATTCCCCCCTCTGAAGAGGTAACCCTAAAATCTTTTGGGGATAAAGCTCCCAAATACTTTTTAATGCTTTTGGTCTTTGGGACAAAGTACTTTGCTAAAAAGCCCAAGGACATTTTGACTTTTAGCCAAGAAAGAAACTGACTACTTTTCTCTGGGGCCTTTTTACCCTAGCTGCCTAGCGAATTTCTATCTCCTATTCCTATCACACCATCCTCTGAAGAGTCTTACCCAAATTGCCAATAGGAGCAGGGGTCTCCCCCTCTCTTTGCGGGTCATTGGTCACCGGCCTACGAGGGCAGGGAGAGCAGAAGCGATGAACGGGGTCAGGACAGCCAATGAGCACTGACGGAAGAAAGCCCTTCTGGGGAAGCTGGTCCCAGGTGCAGTGAAACAGCAGTGATACAGCCCCAGACACAGTGAAACAGCTCTGTTTATTCAGTGGGAGAACTAGAGAATTTATAGTGTGGAGGCAGTAGTGAAAGCCTCAGTTGATAGGTGCTCATAGTATGCTTTATTTACATGTGGCAGTGGGCTCCTATCTTCCAGACTATCAGGCAATGCCTGATTATCATATAGAAAAAACCTGGGGGTAGTTTTTACTCCAGGTAACTATGCCAAAGGTCATGTTCCAGATAAGGTCAGGCATCCGTGCTTGGTGGCACTTTCCAGGTGAGCCAGGAAGAGAGCAGGAAGGCCCCTGCTGAAAAGGGGAGTCCTTCCATTTGGCGCCAAGCCCCTCAGGGCTATCCAGACATGGAGAACTACAACCCTAACAGCAGGGTTTCCCAACAAATAGGTAATTGGGACACAGACTTCTCTGGCTTCTTCCATGCTAAACAGGGATACAGAGTGAGGCAACTGGGGTACCACCTTCAGTGGGTCTATCTAAAAGACTCCCAAATTGCGTAACTCTTAACTATAGGGAGAAAAGAAGGTCCTTGACTGGTGTCTAGGAGAAGTTAAGGAAAAGTAAAGGCAAGAGTAGTTGGTGTTACAATTTCTAGGCAGGGAACCAGAAAATGTACAAATTAAAGTCCATTGGAATTTCTTGATGAGAGCTTCCAAAAGCATCCATCTAATGGGTTTTTCCTCATTTTTCTTTTGCCTGCCAAGGCTGGACTGATGATTGATGAACTCAGGATTTGTTGTCAGGCATTTGATAACTGTTGGAGTGGCTAGAATCAGCTCCCTATTAAATGGCCTCTAGATAGGGAGAGGAAACGAATTTAGCCATCATTTTAGAACAATAGTGGGTTGTATCCCTCAGCTGTAGGTGGGTGCTACAGTATTGCACCCTACACTTGAGTAGCACTGTCCTATTAGGAACAAAATCATCAATGAGAAATAATTGTCTAAATAACATCTTATAAGAACTTAATTCTAATGTTTGGGATGTATAATCTCTTAAACTCTTAAAGAAATATACTGATGACTTTAATCTTTAGTTATACTTTCCTTTTGGGTGTCTAAGACCATACAATTGGCCCAAATAAACCAATTTACTTTTACTTCTAAGGTCATTTGAGCATCTGTTCCTCAGGGGTTACATGGGCTTGGTGGGAGCTCCTGGATCCTCACGCTTTTCTTTTACCAGTTCAATCTATGTGAAGATAAGTCAAGAGGTCCTGCTTGACTTGGGCTTTGCTTGGAAGCATGAAGGAAATGTTTCCTCTGTGTTGACCCTCCTCTTTGAAGATTGGACACTGGCTGGTTCAAGTCCATCTTCTGGGGTCTCCATGGCCTCCCTGAACAAGAGGACAGGTGACTCACCATAGTTACAGGACATTTCAAGAGATGTTCCATAGCCCCTGGAACTTGTTTGACCTCAGAGGGCAAGGAAAAAAAATTGTCCCTTTAAGTCCCTCTGAATAGATTAGTATAGGCCTCAAAGTCTGGCTATTAAACATTCAAGAAGGTTAGTTGCACCAATCTGGTACTTTTAATTACCATGTGCCATGTAGATAAAACTTGGGCAAAAATCAAACATTTTTAAATAATCCTTGATGAGACATCCTTAAACTAGTTGACTAAACTATGACCTGAGAAATTTTAGGATTATTTGTATATTATCTTTGTCTCACCCTTGGTAGACCATTAATAAACCTACATAGACCTCCATCATTTGCTTAGGCTTTTTTATCTTTATCTTTTACATATAAAACCTTTCAAATAAAATATTTCCATTTTTATGTCTTTTTAACATCTTTCACATTTTTTTAAAACTGTGAGACATAGGCTTTAGCATCAAACCAATGTCTGATTACATTAAAATTTTTCTGGGGAACCAATAAATGTATTGAGCTTAGTTACAGAGATGACTGATGAGTTGCTGACATGTATGAGTGACCTGAGAGTATGCACTCTGGAAAGCCTTAACCCAGCATGGATCAAGCCTTCTCTTCCTAGCCTTCCCCAGATAATATCCTTTAGTCCTCCCCAAACCCAGGAGACCATGTATGATTAGGGTCAAATTAAATACAGTTGGATGGGAAGAACAGCTGGATACTCAGGTGAGGATCCAATGACCCTGATTACCCCTCCTCCTTTAATTAAAGAATATGATACTTAAGTCAACAAGTCCAGTTGTGATGATCTTTTGCTAGTGGACACAGCTGAAGTCATGAAGATGGTAGTTGTTTGACTCAGAAGAAAGTAGTGTGTAGCATCATCTTATTAAAAGAACATGGAATCTAAATTATACATGTAAGGTAATGTAATAAGTAAATATTACCTGTGTATACACTGTGCTTTATAAGTTTCCAGGTAACCTTATAAAAAACATAGAAAACATAAAACAGTTCAAATCTTTTTTACCTTATGTAGTTTAGAGAGTGATCTACCAAAACCTTGCTTTAGGTAGGAAGAAGCAATTGGTACATAGTTAAACATATCAAACTGATGTTTACAACTGCCAGAATAATCATTTTAAAAAAACTGTCATGCTTTAGTTAGTAACTGAGAAAATCTAGGCAGAAGATTCTCTTTTTTAAAAAAATCTATCTTGTTTTTTTTTTATTAAGTAGTTAAATTTATCTTTGTATTTACCATACATTTTAAATTATTCTGTTAGTGACTTTACTCAGCATTGTAACCAAATAGAGAATCCTATTAACTAGTTTTACTATAGACAGTAATACCTTCTATTGAAATTAGTTTACACATTAGCTGTTTTCAGTTGTACAGTGCTTTTACTCTTAGGCTGTTTTGTTGTTCTCCCTTTCTTATCACAGGGTCAGGGGGCCAGCCTGAACCTGGAAAAGTCTTGGAGAACAAATCTTGAGATAATAGGCTTGAGTCTGAAGTGGGAGGGCCAATACCATCACCAGAGTCAGTGTCTCAGTGAACTCAAACAGCATGTGACAATTTACCAATATAATTAATACAAAAAGGCATGTGTTTTTCTTTAGCCTAAGGGTTTTGAATTGTTTATCCATATTTTACTTTTAAACTAAGGCAAGACTATTAACTCACATGGTGAATTCCTTTGAAGAGGACTGTCAGTCTGAATTGGAAAAAACATTTTATGATTTATTATACATAATCTTGGATTAAGTACCCATGACAGAAAACAATGGCAACTAAAAGAACTTGCAAAGAGACAATATCATAATACTCTTTTCCTTAGTCTGTTTATGACATTGTAACTAGAAAGTACCCAGGGAACGATGTGGAAGGGACAAAAGCAAGCATAGAGCAACTGAGGATCAGCGAGGAAATACCTCATTTCAGAGAAAAACAGGCTTAGAATCACAATGCAAAAAAAGGGGAGTGATTGGGACCAGTGGAGCCTGCATCTTAGCCTCCCACCCAAGTAGGCTATCTCATTTAACCTCTCAGTGTTGCAACTATATGTTGACAGCAGCTTGCCTCTTGTACGGTTTGACCCTGGAGTATAGCAAATTCCCTTGAGCTTCATAAGTCTAGCCATCACAAGGTGTCAGCTCCCTTTGTACCTGGATAATCTTGAAGGCATATGGCTAAAAAAAACTTTGAGATCTCTTTAGAAACTGACATATATTTTATGCAAAACAGTATTAATTTAAAATAGTTACTCTTAGAAATTAGCAAATACCATGTAAAAAAAATGTTAAAATCCAAATAATTCCTTTAAAACTATTAGGTAAAGATGTTACGCAAATAATGTTAAAACCTAAAAATAATTTCTTTAAAAAAAAATGTAAACATTTTAAACAATGTAAAAACTTAAAAGTCATCTTTAAAAATCAGTAAATATACCAATCAAAAAGTTAAAAACTCAAAGTAACCCCCTTTAGAAACGGAAAAATCTTAAATCTGTAAACATTATAAATAATGTAGAAACTTAAAAGTCATCTTTAAAAACCAGTGAATGTACCATACAAGAAGTTAAAAACTCAAAGAAAACAGGGAAAAATCTAGACTTTAGAAACAGGGAAAAATCTAGACTCCCATTGTGGAGATCTGGCGTTATTTCATTAGTCTGAAATAATTTATTGCTTTTATATGATCCCATCAGGAATCCAAAACAAAAATAAATTGGCCAGTAAGTTTTTTGGGTATTGCCATTTTGAATCATGCCATGTGATTGGATTAAGATGGCGGCAAGGTCTCATAGGACACTGTTATTTTGAAAAGTCACTGTCCAAGATGGCAACCAAGCCATGTGACTGTCCCCATATTGATGATGTCATCAACCAAAACAGAGACTGGGCCAAGTGTCTGCCTCCTTCTTGGTGAGGTCAGCAGCCATGATGGTGACCAGGCCACATGGCTATGTTAGTAAGCACAGTCCCATGATAAAACAATCCCATTCCCCATCAGGATACAAGCTCTGTGGGATTCACATGTCTCGTAGATTAAATGTAGACAGCAACCATTCTTACTTTTACAAAGCACCCAGTTAAGTTAGACTTGAAAGTACCTTTAGATACACACACACACACACACACAGACAGACATATATATATATATATGTATATAGGTCCCAAATAGCTCAAGCATGGCCCATGACTTTCCATGTATACTGAGATTTAAAGTGCTGGGATCCAGTTAGGAAAGCAGCCATCTCAGGACCATATGGCCTGAGCACAGCTTGTTTGGTGCCAAATACAGCCTAGGATCAAAATTTTGAGCCCCTCTGCCTGAGAAAAAAATTATGGAAAAAAAAATGGGTTTTAAAATATTTTTTCCGTTTGTGCATGGGGCAAGCTTCCTTAAATTCTTTAAATGATCCACAGCCATCCAGCCATCTTAAATACTTTGTTTGTTTCATTTTGTTGTTGTTGTTGTTGTTTTCCCCTTTATGCCAATAATACTCTTTCCTGAATTTTCTTTCACAGATGTCTGAAAATAAATTGATTGGAATAGAAAATATTTACGTATCTTCACAGCCATCTCGCAAAGAATTTTGTGAGTGTGGAAAGGTCTGCCTCCATCAAGAATCATCAACTCTAATGTAAAAGAATGCTAAAATTCTGTGGAACTTAACAAGGTAGGAACTCACATAATAAAACAGCCTTTCATAATGAGATATCCAGCAATTGAGAATTGAGATTTCTCCTCTCTTTATCAGATGACAATAATTTCCTGTGCTTCCAATAACGTTATTTTTATTTCCTTCAAAATAATCAGTTCACAATGTAGACAATTCCAAAATTTCATTGTCTACAGAATTATTCCTCCTGGTTTTCCCAGGACAGCTTAAGATTTTTGTGTGATTACTAATGGCGTCTTCCTCCACTTTCACAGGGCTGCATGATAAATGTAGTCAGCTAATTATAAGGCTCTGATGACCAATGTTAAATGCTCCAATGTAGCTCATGAATAGTGCTTCATGAACCATGCATTTTAAAAATGTTATATTTACTTATTTGTGGGTATACAATGCATTTATCTACTCAAAGAACACCTTTTCAAAGACAAAAAGGAGAAAAGAACTCTTAGCAGAGGCTCTGGTTGTGAATATTTAGAATCCATGATTAGATTCCTTTCAAAATGTCACATTAGTTATTACCATTGCACTGTGCAAATTGCATCCATCTCCCTAGTGGTCATGAGACAAGAGGAGCAATAGTTTATCAACCACTTCACAAATAGACGGAGTACCGAGATCACAATTTCCTAGGGAATCTTCTGACACATTTCATGTGGAAAGGACTGATTTCTGTCAAACTTTATCACCGCTCTTATATTTGAGTACAAAATATGGCAAACTGAAACTTTGTGGTGGATTAATGTGAAGATATTTAACTTCTAGTTCCCAACATGAACACATAACTATAGTAAATTCTGCCACAGTGCTATTCAAACCATATGTTAATGGCTTAAAACATCTGAAGTACTGTAACTTATTGTAAAACCCTGCTGGCTTTAAGCATTGATGGGAAACAGCATGGGAGCTCAAGGGAAAGCTGTTCTTTGACAAATACCACCTCCCCCAGTTTACCCTCTGCCCACTTCAGGATGCCTGTGTTATCCACCAAGTGCTGTTAGATAAGAAATTCTAACCACTTTCAGAGTTTACCAGTCTATGAGAAAGAGAATTTGCAGGATGCCTACTGAACCTAAGAGAAAATTCTAATGCAAGGAAAAAAAAAAAAGCCTGGGATAGCAGAGGAATTGACACACCTGGAATTATTTGTACAGATAAGTTTGTGGCTTTGTCATTCCCCCACAATGTCATGATTTCAAAGTCTTTTCTTTTTTTTGTTTTTTTTAGGAAATGCTTATTCCTAAATAGAAGAGCATAGAGAATTCTAGTGCATGTGAATATTATATTCAACTGTTAACTTATTCTATATAAAAGTACAGGATTTTTTATTTAGACAACCAAACATGAATTCTTAACCAAATTGCCTATGTATAAAGTAGAAAATGATATTTGGTCTATACATATACAATCAAAAGATTAAAACAACATAAAAGGAAACCAAAAATCATGGTATACAAAGAGAACATGAAAGAGTTTTTGAACACTTTAAATAATTTCATGGTGCCAGGTTTACCAAAATTATTTTCCAGAGACTTTGAATCATCTGTGAGTATAATGCATGTGAGATGTCGACATGCCAGAGGACTGGAAACATTCACATGTGCTCTGATTTTTCAATGACAGCAAAGGATCAGTTTTGGAAATTGCTACAAAAAAAAAAAAGAAAGAAAGAAAAAAGAAAAAAAAAAAAAAAGGCTTGATTAAAGCTACCAAAATTCTACCTTGAACTATTTCACATGGATGAGATCAGAACAACAAAGGATAAATGTCAAAAATGGCCTGCAGTCCTCTCTTCTATGAGTTCAGAAATAAATAGGAGTCCCTGAAATAAAATTAGATGGCTGTGTTACTTTATGTGTTTTTAGGACACCCTTCCAGTCCACAAGGGGCCCAATCACTGTTTCCCTTGACCTCCAGTGATAGACCTGGTTTGGGAAAACACAGTATAGAGAGGGAAGAGATATAATGTATGACGTTCAGAGCATGGGTTCCAAATTGTCTCTCTCATTGGTACATCTCCTACTAGGAAAGGGAAGGCACTGTTTTCCTGTCTTCATTATCACATGAAAAGGTTCAGAATCAATGCTGCCCTGGCCATTAGAGGAATGATAAACTTTTCATGTGGTTTCTCCTCCCTACCCCTGGCCACCTAGATGCTTATCAACAACTTAAACTTGGTTCTTTGGGTTAGATTTTTTTCTTTTGCCATTCTTCTTTGGCACATGAGACTTTGAAGCTGTGGAGGCCCTGGAATCGTTATCTTAAGTTGATTTCTGATGTTGGGATTCCCAAAGAAGTCTTCAAACCTCTATGTTCCCATCTGTTCTGAAAAAAGGAAAATGCTGATAGACTCTAGTTTCTTTTAAACTCTCTCTCACCATCTCTAGTCCATGAAGAAAAAATCTTCATGTTGTCCTTCATTCAAAAAAGATGCAAGACTGTGTCTACTATTGCAGATACTGTGCTCCAATTTTGTAGCTGCAGTAGAGCTATGCCAATTATAGCATGAACCCCACCAGGGTTAAGGCATACAAAATTTTGAAATAAAAATGCCACCTGAAAAGATCATGAGGAATTTTCTAGTATTTTCCAATATTTTAAAGCTGAAACAGGGGTAAAAATTCTATGAGATTAATGACCTCATATACCTATGGCATGGGAAAATGAAACCTTCAAATGAGGAAATGACAAAGAATAAGGATACTTGTGTAAGACGAAAACGAGTTCTGAGCAGAAAACTGCCCAGAGGTAGAGACAAGTTGTAGAGAATTAAGGGAAGGAACCGGTAGTCTTGGAGCAATAGCAGGAGCAGAAATCACAAAACCTCTTTGCTGCTTTCAGAGACCCTATTTCTCAGGAGTCATGAGGAATTACACTTTTATCTAGCCATTCCTGAATATCACCACTTCTTTGATTTTCATCCATACACATCCTCAAAATTAAGCCTTCACCATAACAAGGCTTTCCACAGTCTCAATGATCCATGCCTTGTTTCCTATACGCAATATAGTCTAAATTTATAATATAAAGTAAACATTGTTTGCCCTGTTTTTTAGTAGTGGAAACTGAGGGTGGGACTGACTAAACCTAGTGTTGTGCTTTAAAAGATCTTATCAGATATTAATTTTCTTCTGTTCTTTAATGAAATAACCGTAGTTCATTTTAATTTTGGCTACCTAAGCTTTAAACCACAGAAGGTAGTCTTCATATAAAAGAGACTGTAATAAGACCTTTCAACCATATATTTCATTTTATGAAAAATAGACTTTCTTTTCTCTGAAGTGAATTGATTTCTTATGAGGCAAAGAGATTTGCTTTTTGTCTTTAAGATGAGAGATTCTGAAATTTGTCCAAACTTTGCAGTCTTCTTTTTCTGTGAATTCTCTAATAGGCAAAATATATTTAAAGTGGAAAGTGGAAAATTGATTTTCTTAGCATCCTAGTGTCACTTTCTTGCTCAGGCTTAGATTAAGGTTATGGGATCTTCCTTCAGTGAGTTAGTGAGAACTAACTGGGAAGTTACTGGAAATTTCTGTAAGTCAGTGCTGCTGCCTGAAATTATGGGTCTGTATCAAGAGTGGGACACTAAATCAACATTTTCAAGAACTGGATTAACACTCAGTGACTGACCTGATTCTAGTTTCTTATAAGATCTGAAAGAAAAACTCTTTAGACTGAGTAAATGAGAGGTGTCTCATAAGAATGTATGATAAGGGGCAGGGGAGATGTTCATGGGGGAGAGCACTTCTTGTGAGAGGATGAGAAAACCAGTTCATCACCTGCACCCATGTAAAAAGCTGGGCATGGATCCTGGCAGATAGCCTGAGAGGGTGGGTTTGGACCTCCATCGTGGTAGCAGCTCAGAGCTCAACAGACCTCCAGAGAGTGCCAGGTTCTGGCCTCCCTCTGGCCTCCAACTAACAGACAGCCTGAGAACTCAGGGGATTGCCTGATGGCCCTCAATCCTGCCCCCATGTGGTGGTGAGCTTCCCCTAATTGTGCCATACCATCCCCCTACCTGGGATTTTGTGAGGCCCCTCTGAAGGCCCCAAGGCAGATCTGGCTTTGGTAGGCTAAGGCTGAGATCCTAGCTGACAGCCTGAGAGGTTGGGTTCAGACCTCCATAGTGGCTGGGATCTCAGCAGACCATCAGAGAGTTCTGAGTCCTGGCCCCCCAATGGCCACTGGCCTCCCTGTAGCATAGGGTTGACAATGCAGGGGACTATCTGAGAGAGCCTGGATCCTGCCTCCATGTGGTGAAGGAAGCCTCAATGTACCTGGCAGGAGCCTGAATTGGGCTTCTGTGGGTACCTCCATATAGATGAGTTGATACCATCAGTTTCCTCTAAAATAAACCTGAACCTGAACCCTGTACCAACCAGCTTTACATAACCAATAAAGAAAGGATATATGTACCTGGATAATATAAACAGAAGCTTACTTCAACTTAATTCTCATATCAGAATCATAAACAACAAAATAAATTCACATTCCAAAACCACAATGAAATAATAAAATTGAAAGCCAAAATACTATGTCCCTACCAAACCCCACCAATCCTGTAGAAGACTTTTACAATGAGAACCCCCTAGAGATAACCCAGGACACTGAATTTAAAAGAACCATCATAAACAACTGCCAGCCTCTTTCCTCAGTAAGTCCAGCCTTGTTCACAGTGCATTAAATCCCCCAGCCTCATTCCGCCTCCCAGCTCCCCAACCCCATCTCTCATCCTAGCCTGGGTACTGGCCCATTTTTTTGTCTTGGCACACCAGACAATTGGGCTGACCTCTGGGCCCAGAACCACCACTGCTTTCTGATTCTTTGCATCCAAACCAAGTACACCAACCCAGTTCCTTCTTGAGGTCCCCAGGAGCCCTCTGGGCCTGGTCCCACCCTCACCTCCCTCTGCTACCCTGGGTGGCATGGCCATCAGCTGCCAGAGACCAGCATTGTCCTGGGTCCTACTCCCAGACCAGTCCAGCCCCCAAATTCCTGAGGACAGCATCTTTCCTGGAGGGATCCAGACGTTAGGAGAAAGCCTGAGTGTATGTGATCCTCATCTGATTTGGGCCTCTGTGGAAACTCCTGAAGACAAAAGCAATTTGGCCACTCTAATATAAAATGAAAAGACAGAACCAGAAGCCTAGAACAACCAGCTTTTTGTGGTCCAACAAGTAAAACACAAAGTCACATAAAGTCTACAAAAAGAAGCAGACTTAAACTTGAAGGCCTGAGTATCACACAAGAATCAGAAACTACAAAAGAAATTCACATGTCAAAGTCACAGAGAAAAAATAATAACTTGAAAAACCAAAATAAAATATCCCCATCAAATACCAATCATCCTCTAGAGGACAACAATGAGAACCCCCTAAATATAACAGAGGACATGAAACTGAAAAGAACAATTATAAACATGATAAAAGAATTCAGTGATTTAAAGAACACACAAACAAAGAAATCAAAGAACTGAAGTAAGATAGGGATAAACTTTGAATGAATTCAGAAAAGAGCTAGAAATATTGAAGAATACTCAGGCTGAAATAAAGACTGAAGTGAAACAATCCATAAGCCAATTAGAAATGACAGGAGAAAGCCTGGATGAATGAAATGGAAAACAGAATATCAAGCCTGGAAGATAAAGTGGATGAACTAGACCACTCAAGCAAAGATTGTGAAAAAACTTTAAAATCTCAAGAATAGAATATGCAGGAATTGTATGACAACATAAAAAGACCAAATTTACAAATCATAGGCATACAGGAAGGAGAAGAACCTCAAGATAATGATATGTGCCAGATTGTCAACAGAATCAAACAAAACATATTCCCAAATTTAAAGAAAGACATGCCCGTACAAATACAAGAAGCATATAGAACACCAAACAGACAGGACCAGAGAAGAAACTCTTCATGTCACATCATAGTAAAAACACAACATATAGAACAAAGAGACAATACCAAAAGCTGCAAAAGAAAAACAAAGTCACATGGAAAGGAAAACGCATTAGGATCACAGCTGACTTTTCAGTGCACACTATGAGAGCCAGAAGAGCCTGGACCAAAGTATTCCCAGTGTTAAATGACCACAGATGCCAACCCAGATTACTATATCCAGCCAAAATGTCTACTATAGTTGAAGGGGAAAGAAAAATCTTCCATGACATAAATAGGCTGAAGGAATTCATGTCCACAAAACCAGCCCTTCAGAGAGTTCTTGAAGCAACACAAAGAGCTGAAGAAAGGAATGACTATACCCAAGGGGTTGCAGAAAGAAATTCAATGAAGGTATATCTGTGGGAAAGCACAGCTATATCAAGAATGTCAACAGAAATAAAAATGACAAGATGTAATACACATCTCTCATTGATTACATAAAATAACAATTGACTGAACTCCCCAGTCAAAATACACAGAATAGGCGAATGGATTAAGAAACAAAATCCATCTTTTTGTCATCTGCAAGAAATTCATCTCACTTTCAAGAACAGGCACTACCTTAAGGTGAAAGGATGGAAAAAAATATACTAAGTGATTGGTACTAAGAAAAAAGCAGGGGTTGTGATTCTAATATCTGACAAAATAGACTTTAAACTTAAACTAATCAGAAGAGATAAAGAGGGCCACTTCATTCTGATCAAAGGAACAATAAACCAAGAAGATAGTACAATCATGAAGATATATTCACCAAACTGTAGTGCACCCAACTTTATAAAAACAATACTACAGGACTTTAAGACCCAGATTAATCCCAAGTCATTAATAGTAGGGGACTTCAATACCCCACTGTCTCCATTAGATAGGTCAACAGGACAGAGAGTCAACAGAGAGACATCTCAGTTAAACAAAACCATACATCAAATGGACCTATCAGACATCTAACAAGTATTCTACCCCAAACACCAAAGGATATACTTTCTATTCAGCATTCCAGGAAACCGTCTCCAAAATCGACCATATACTGGGGCACAAAACAAACCTGAACAAATACAAAAAAATTGAAATAATTCCATGCATTCTATCAGACCACAATGTAATAAAGCTTAAAATCAATACCAGAAGAAGCCCTAGTAACCACATGAACACATGGAGATTAAAAAACACACTCCTGAATGATGAATTGGCCAAAAGAGAAATTAAGAAAGAAACAAAAGTATTCCTGTAACTAAGTGAAAAGGACAATACAACACAACAAAAGCTCTGGGACATGCTGAAAACTGTCCTTAGAGGGAAGTTTATAGCTCTAAGTGCCTACACCAAAAAATCAGAAAGAACACAAATAAATGACTTAACATTGCAACTCAAGAGACTTGAAGATCAACAACAAATAAAACCCAAACCCAGCAGACAAGAAGAAATAACAAAAAGAGTAGAAATTAATGAAATCAAAACAAAGAAAACAATACAAAGAATCAACGAATCCAAGAGCTGGTTTGTTGAAAAGATAAACAAGGTTGACAGACTGCTAGCCCAATTAACTGAAAGAAAGAAAGAGCACCTCCAAATCAACAAAATCAGAGATGAAAGGGGAAACATCACAACAGACACAAAAAGATCCAGAACATCATAAGGGAATACTTCAAAAACCTATATGTTACTAAATTTGAAAGCCTAAAAGAAATGCACTGGTATATAAAGGCATGAGACCACCAAAACTAAACCAAGAAGAGATTAAGAGCTTAAACTGACCCATAATACAAAAATAAATTGAAACAGTAATACAAAACCTCCCAACTAAAAAAAACCCAGGACCAGATGGATTTACAGCAGAAGTCTACCAGACATTTAAAGAAGATCTACATTCAATACTACTTAATGTGTTCAAATAATTAGAAATAGAGGGAGAACTTCCAAATTCCTTCTATGAAGCCAGCATCATTCTAATACCAAAGCCAGGTAAAGATAGAACCAAAAAAAAATGAAAATTGTAGACCTATATCCTTAATGTACATAGATGTAAAATTTCTCATCAAGATACTTGCAAATCACATACAGACACACATCAAAAAGATAATCCACCATGGTCAAATCAGCTTTATTCTAGAGATGTAGGGATGGTTCAATATACATAAGTCAATAAACATCATAAATCATATAAGTGGGCTCAAAGACAAGATCCACATGGTCATCTTTATAGATGCAGAGAAGGCCTTTGATGAAATTCAACATATATTTATGTTCAAAGTCCTAGAGGGACTTGGACTTGAGGGAACATACCTCAACATAATTAAAGCCATACATAACAAAGACACAGCCAACATCATTCTAAATGGAGAAAAACTGGAAGCATTCCCATTGAAATCAGGAACCAGACAAGGCTGTCCACTATCTCCACTTCTCTTTAACATAGTGCTTGAAACTCTTGCAAGAGCAGTAAGACAAGAGAAGGAAATTAAAGGAGTAATAATTGGAAAAGCAGAGATCAAATTATCCCTATTTGTAGATGATATTATATCTAATAGATGCCAAAAATTCCACCAGAAAACTCATAGAAATTATTATAATGTTCAATAAAGTGGCAGGTTACAAAACTAACCTACAAAAGTCTGTAACCTTTTTATATACCAATAACAAGCAATCAGAGAAAGAATACATGGAAACACTCCCCTTCACAATAGCTGCAAAAAATAGAAAAAAAAATCTCAGAATAAAACTGACCATAGTAATTAAAGAGCTCTACAATGAAAATTTTAAATCTTTAAAGAAAGAGATTGAGGAAGACATCAGAAGATGGAAGGACCTCCCATGCTCATGGATTGGAAGAATTAATATTGTGAAAATGACCATACTACCAAAAGCCATTTATAGATTCAATGCAATGCCAAATCTAATTCCCATGATATTTTTCACAGAATTGGAAAAAAATCATACTAAGATTCATATGGAAGCACAAAAGACCTCAGATAGCCAAAGCAACCCTGAGCACTAAGAGCAATGCTTGGGGGATTACTATACAAAATTTTAAATTGTATTACAGAGCTATAGTTATAAAAACAACATGGTACTGACATAAAAATAGATCCGTAGATCAATGGAACAAAATTGAAGACCCAAATATGAGTACATGCAATTTCACCCACCTGATATTTGACAAAATGGGCCAAGAACCTTCACTGGAGGAAAGACAGCATGTTCAGCAAATGGTGCTGGCAAAACTGGATCTCCACCTGTAGAAGAATGTAACTTATCCCCTACCTTTCACCTTGCAAAAAAGTCAATCCCAAATGGATCAAAGACCTGAATGTAAAGCCTGAAACTCTCAAACTATTAGAAGAAAACATTGGCAAAAACCTACAAGACATAGGTGTAGGAAAGGATTTTCTAAATGGGACATCAATTGCTCAGAAAACAAGGTCAAGAATCAACAAATGGAATGTGATTAAACTAAAAAGCTTCTGTACATCTGTAGGAGCAAGTGCGTGATAGCCTGACTGCACGTGTGCCATAGCCCACTTCCCCTTTTGCCAACCTGTATCCTGCCTTGGAGCCTGGAGACGGATGATGCTACAACATGAGACACTGAAGGCCAATGAGAAGAAGACAGTGCCAGAAGAAACCATAGGGGACCAATGGGACACAGGGAGGGAGTATATAGTTGCACCCTGTTTCCGCAATAAACGAGTCTGCAGTTGCTCGCACTGCCTGCTTCTCACCTGACTCCCGGTGTCTGTGTCATGACTCTGCGCCAACTCTCCCCCACCCAAGGGGTGCTCAAAGGTCCCCGTAACATACATCAAAGGAGGCAACCAGGGAAGTGAAGAAAAAACCCACAGTATGGGAGAAAATCTTTACCAGCGACACATCTGACAAAGGTTTAACATCCAGAATGAATAATGAACTCAAAAAATGAAGAATTAAGAAAGGAAGTAACCCAATTAAAAGGTGGGCTAACGAGCTGAACAGAGAGCTCTCAAATGAAGAAATAAAGATAGCTAAGAAGCATCTTAAAAGATATTCAACATCAATGGTAATTAGGGAAATGCAAATTAAAACCACTTTAAGATTTCATCTTACCCCAGTCAGACTGGCTAAGATCAAGAGAACAAATGATACCAAATGTTGGAGAGGATGTGGGGAAAGGGGAACACTCATCCACTGCTGGTGGGGCTGCAAACTTGTTCAACCCCTATGGAAAGCAGTGTGGAGAATTCTTAAAAAACTACAAATGAACCTACCATTTGACCCAGTTATACCACTCCTTGGCATATACCCAAAGAACTCATCGTATTGCAGAGACACTCTACATCCATGTTTGTTGCTGCTTTTTCCACAATAGCTAAGAGATGGAAGAAAGCTAAGAGTATCTCAACTGATGAGTGGATAATGAAAATGTGGTTCATTTGTACAATGGAATTTTACTCAGCAGTAAAGAAAGATGAAATCATGAAATTTCAGGTAAATGGATGGAATTAGAAACTTTTATACTAAGGGAAGTAACACACACTGAGAAAATAAAAAGATGTATGTTCTCCCTCATATGTGGATACTAGCACCAAATCCTGATAAGCGAGTATGTATCCAGACATAATTATAGGAACTAGAATAATGGAAATGAACCAGGGAGTTACCTTAAATTATCAGGGAATTACTTTACAGGAAATGAAAGAATCTGAAAGAGAAGAACAGTAGGAATCAGGTGGTAATAAGGGAAATATGAATAAAAATTGGGTTAGTTTAAGGGAGGATGGAGGGAAGGGTATACAAAGTACCTGGGTGATAAAGGGAAAGAAGGAGCTCAAGAGAGATAGGACTATAGGAGAAGGGTATTATTAAGGGAGAAATGGGAAACATAGTGGCACTTTAATTGGGGAAACAATAATGGAAGGGTTAGACAATATAAGAGTTAAATAATTCATAGCTAGTTTTAAAAAACAGAGGGAACCATATTAGTCCAACAACTTATTGAAAATTTATACATACCAGATAAAAAAATATATGTCTGGGCAAGGTTTATTTGAGAACAATTGGTCTTTGCCCAAGCTTTATCTACATGGCACATGGTAATTAAAAGTACCAGACGGTGGAACTAACCTTCTTGGATGTTTAACAGACATACTTTGAGGCCTATACTAATTTGGTCAGGGGGCATAAAGGACAGTTTTTGCTCCTTACCCTCCTAGGTTGACTAAGCTCCATGGGACTATGAGCATCTCTCAAAATGCCCTGTAACTGCGGTAACTCACCTGTCCTCTTGATCAAGGAGGCCTAGGAGACCCCACAAGATGGATTTGAACCAGTGTCCAGTCTACAAAGAGAGATTCAACACAAAGGAAACATTTCTTCCATGCTTCCAAGCGAAGCCAACCATGGTAGAGCAGGACCTTTGACTTATCTTCACATAGACTAAACTGGTAAAAGTAAGGAGCCAGGGGATCCTCCCAAGCCCATGTGACCCCTGAGGAACAGATCCTCAAAAGGCCTTAAGAATAAAAGTAAATTGGTTTATCTGGGCCAACTGTATGGCCTTAAAAACACAAAGGAAAGTATATCCAAAGATTAAAGGGGACAATATATTTTTTAAGAGTCCATATGTATAGCTTAAGGCTACATAACAAGAAACAATGCCAGATAGGATACACCTTCTTTTGAGTTGTTGGCCAGGGTGGCCCAAGAGACTCCCAGAAAGTAACCCAGAAAAAAACTGGGAAAATGAACAGCAGACCCCAATCTTATCTAAGGGAATACTGACAACTGATTGCTAGATGAGGAACAACTGACCTCCCTATATAGCCTCTAGAAAGGCTGACTAGATTCACCAGATGGACAAGTACTGGGGAAAAGCTGGGGTGCTGACAACAGAGCAGACAATAGCAGGGATGACAGAGTATAAGGGCTCTAGTGGGGGAGGGATGCTATAGGAGGGTGCCATCTGGGAAGTGGGTATATAGATGAATAAGATTGTCTGGGATGTTCTGTGTGATATACACATACAAAAAATAACAAATTAAAAAATGAGTAATATTTAAGGAGGAAGCATAAAAATTTTTATCATGTTAATTAGTAGAGGTGATAAACATTATCATTGAAATCTACCCAATGACTTTATATCCATACACAGGTGCCAAGGTCTTGAGTGCAACCCACCTTAACTAGTAATAATTAGATACATACAGATTCGAGACACATGCACCAATATCTAAGTATTATTAGCAAAAAGAATGAGTCTTTCTGTAAGGAACAGTTTATTTTAAAATGAAATGGAGATCTTTTCTAAAGGTTAAGAACTCATTCAATTTTATGTCTTACAGGGTTTATAGTGAGGTCAATATTGTATAACTGTATTAATTCAACTGTGAACCTAAAAATTTTATAGGCACTTTTGAAGATGTATCTTTGCTTTGAGTATGTTAAAGCTGTAATGAAATGCTTCTTCTAATAAAAAAATAAGAACAATCATAAACATGATCAAGGATTCAACGAATTTAAAGAACACATGAACAATGAAAGAGTTAAAAGAAGATAGGGATAAACTTCTGAATGAAATTACAAAAGACATAGAAACATTGAAAAAAAACTCAAGCAGAAATGAAGAAGGAAGTGCAACACTCAATAAGCTAACTTGAAACAACAGGGGAAAGCCTCACCTCTAGAATGAATGAAATAGAAAACAGAATATCAACACTGGAGGATAAAGATGAAGTATTGGACCACTCAAGCAAAGAGTCTGGAAATTTTTTAAAAACACAGGAATGGAATATGCAAGAGATGTGAAAAGATCAAATCTACGGATCATAGGAATAAAGGAAGGAGAAGAATTTCAGGAAAATGGTGCTGACCAGATCTTAAACAGGATTGTAGAAGAGAATTTTCCAAAATTAAGGAAAAACATCCCCATACAGGAAGCACATAGAACACCAAATAGACATGATTAGAAAAGAAACTCCCCATGACATATCATAGTAAAAACACTAAATCTTCAGAACAAAGAGAGAATACTGAAAGCAGCAAAAGAAAAACAACAAGTCACATACAAAGGAAAGCCCATCAGAATTACAGCTGACTTATCAATGCAAACTATGAAAGCCAGAAGAGCCTGGACCAAGGTATTTCCAGTTCTACATGTCAATAGATGCCAGCCAAGAATACTATATGCCTCAAAAATGTTTATTATAGTTGATGGAGAAATAAAAATCTTCCATGACATGAACAAACTAAAAGAATGCATGTTCACAAAACCAGCCCTTCAGTGCAATACAGAGAGCAGAGAGAAAGAACTATACCCTAGGGGCAACGAAGGAAAATAAAGTGATAATCTAGGAAACACAAAATCACACAGAGCACACAAACAGCAATCAAAATGATGGTAACCAATATACACCTTTCATTTATAACCTTAAATATCATTGGACTGAACTCTCCAGTCAAAAGACACAGGCTAAGTGAATGGATTAAGAAACACCTGCAAGGACAGGCACCACCTTAAGGTAAAAGGATGGAAAGGAATATTCCAAGCAAATGGCACTAAGAAACAACCAGGGGTTGCAATTCTAATATCTGACAAAATAGACTTTAAAGTAAAACTAATCAGAAGAGATAAGGAGGGTCACTTCATTCTGATCAAAGGAACAGTTAACCAAGAAGATATTACAATCCTTAACATATATGCACCAAATTCTGGTGCAACCAAATTCATAAAAACAACACTACAGGACTATAAGACACAGATTAACCCCAACTTAGTAATAATAGGGGACTTCAATACCCCACTGTCTCCATAAGACAGGTCAACTGGACAAAAAATAAACAGAGATACATCTGAGTTAAATGATACCATACATCAAATGGACCCAACAGACATCTTTCAATTATTGCACCCAAACACCAAAGAATACACTTTCTAATCAGCGCCTCATGGAACTTTTTCAAAAATTGACCACATACTGGGCCACAAAACAAAATTCAACAAATACAAAAAGGCTGAAATAAATCCATGCTTTCTATCAGACCACAAAACAATAAAGCTCAAAATCAACACTGGACAAAGCCCTACTCACTACAGGAACTTGTGGTGGTTATTAAACAACATACTCCTAAACAATAGGTGGGTCAAAGGAGAAATTAGGAAAGAAATAAAATAATTCCTGGAGCTCAAAGAAAAGGACAATACAACACAGAACAACTTATGTGACACATTAAAAGTAGTCCTAAGGCAAAGTTCATAGCTTTAAGTGCCTATTTTTAAAAAATTAGAAAGAGCCCAAATAAATGACCTAACACTGCAACTCAAGGCACTGGAAAGCAAGAACAAATGAAACCCAGACCCAGCAGAAGAAAAGAAATAAAATTCAGAGCATAAATTAATGAAATAAAGAGAAAAAAAAACAAGACAAAGAATCAATGTATCTAAGAGCTGGTTCATTGATAAGCTAAACAAGATAGACAGACCCTTAGCCCAGTTAACCAAAAGAAAGAAAGAACAAATCCAAACCAACAACATCAGAGAAGAAAGGGGAAACATCACAACAGACAACCAAAAGATCCAGACCAATAAGAAGCAATTGGAGAAAGAATACAGGGAAATGCTCCCATTCACAATAGCTGCAAAAAATTAAAATATCTGGGAATAAATCT
>NW_008329138.1:2116639-2130989 GCF_000622305.1 Nannospalax galili
AGAATTAATATTGTTAAAATGACCATCCTACCAAAAGCAATATATAAATTCAATGCAATTCCAATCAAAATCCCCATGACATACTTCAAAGAATTAGAAAAATGCATCCTTAAACTCATATGGAGGCAAAAAAGACCCTGTATAGTCAAAACAACCTTAAGCACAAAGAGCAACACTGTGGGGGATTACTATACAAGATCTCAAAGAATACTACAGAACCATACTTATAAAAATAGCATGGTACTGACACAAAAACAGACACATAGATCAATGGACCATCATTGAAGATTCAAACCTGAGTACATGCAATTTCAGTCACCTGATATTTGACAAAGGTGCCAAGAACACACAATGGAGGAAAGACAGCATCTTCAACAAATGGTGCTGGCAAAACAATCTCCACCTGTAGAAGAATGAAACTAGATCTTTATCTTTCGTCTTTGCCAAAAGTTAACTCCAAATGGATCAAAGACCTCCATGTGAATCAGGAAACCCTGAAACTATTAGAAGAGAATATTGGCAGTAACTTACAGGATATAGGTGTAAGAAAGGATTTTCTAAATCAGACAGAAGTAGCTCAGGAATTAAGGTCAGCAATCAACAAGTGGGACCTCATTAAACTAAAAAGATTCTGTACAGGAAAAAGAAACAATCAAAAAAGTGAAGAGAAAACCCACAGAATGGGAAATAAATGTTCACCAGTGACAAATCTGACACAGGTTTAACATCCAGAATATACAAAGAACTCAAAAAACAAAGAATCAAGAAACCAAATGACCCAATTAAAAGATGGGCTAAAGGTCTAAACAGACAGTGCTCAAAGGAAGAAATGAAGATGGCTAAGAAACATCTGAAAAACTGTTCAACATCATTAGTAATTAGGGAAATGCAAATTAAAACCACCCTAAGGTATCACCTTACCCAGGACTGGCTAAGATCATGAGAACAAATGACACCAAATGCTGGTGAGGATGTGGAGAAAGGGGAACACTCATTCACTGCTGGCAGGATTGCAAACTTGTGCAGCCTCTATGGAAAATAGTGTAAAGAAACCTTAAAAAACTAAAAATGAACCTACCATATGACCCAGTTATACCACTCCTTGGCATATACCCAAAGGACTCATCCTATTGCAGAGACACTTGTACATCCATGTTTGTTGCTGCTCTTTTCACAATAGCTAAGAGATGGAAGCAACCTAAGTGTCCCTCAACTGATGAATGGTTAACAAAAATGTGGTATATTTACACAATGGAGTTCTATTCAGCAATAAAGAAAGATGAAATAATGAAATTTGCAAGTAAATTGATTTATGTAGAAACTGTTATACTAAGTGAAGTAACACAGACTCAGAAAAACAAACGACGAATGTTCTCCCGCATATTGGCTCCTAGCACCAAGTCCTTTTAAATTCCAGGTCCTTTTAATAAGATGATGCTGTACAGCAGTCCCTTCTGCATGAAATAACTACCATCATCCCAACTGCAGCTGAGCCTGATCGCTAAACATAGTCACAATTGGGCTTGTTGGCGGTTGTGCTCATTCATTAAAGGAGTGCCAAACAGGGTCACTGGACCCTCACCTGAGTATCCAGCCATTCTTCCCAACCAACTAGTCCAGCCTCAGAAGACAAAAGAAAAATGAGGAAGAATCCAATAGGCGGATGCTTTTGGAAGCCCTTAACAAGAAACTCCAATGAATTCTCATATGAACATTTGAAAATTCCCCTGTGCTGGCTTTTTTCTAATTCCCTGTCTAGAACTTGTAATGCTAATTACTCTTGCCTTTACTTCTCCTTCACATCTCCTATTCATGATTCAAGGACTTTCTTTTCCCCTTAGAGACAAGAGTTATGCAATTTGGGAGTCTTTTAGATAGATCCACTGAATGGTACTCCAATTGCTTCACCCTGAGTCCCTGTTCAGTATGGAAGAAGCCAGAGTGTTCTGCGTTCAGATTCCCTATTGGCAATTTGGGTAACCCCTTCAGAGGATGGCATGATAAAAATAGGAGATAAGAATTGGATAGGCATTTAGGGTAAAAAGACTCCAAAGAAATGTAGTCAGTTTCTGGGCTAAAAGTCAAAATGTCCTTGGGCCTGTTAGCAACATACTCTGTTCCAAAGTCCAAAATTTTCAAAAGTATTTTGGAGCTTGTATCTAATCCTTAAAAGATGTTTAGGGTTACCTTTTCAGAGAGGCAAATGTTGGAGGGGAGGGAGTGGGCATGAATTTGATCAAAACACCTTATATGCATGTATGAAATTGCCAATAAAGATTTTTAAAAAGTCAAAAAAAAAAAAAAAAAAAGTTGGGCATGGCCACATGCCATGCCTATAACCCCAGTGCTTGAGGGGGTGAGGGGGAGCAGGAAGATCACTGGGTTTTTTTTTCTTTCCTCCAGACTAACTCCAGTTTCAGTGAGAGACCCTGTTTCTCTTAAGGGAACAAGGTGGAGACCAACAGAGCAGGACACCCAATGTTCTCTTCTGACCTTCTTACAAGCACACACACACACACACACACACATACACACACACATACACACACACACACATACACACACACACACACAGAGAGAGGGGGGGGGAGAGAGAATATGTTGACCTTAATGTTTAATTAGTAAAATGACCTAAATTAAGTATGATTCCTATCACTCCCAACACCCTGTTTGTACCTGCAGTTCACAGAGGTTTCACAAATAAATTGCCAGTGGTGCATAGCTAATACATACTGAGGTTGGAGTGGAATTCCTTTAAACATCTTCATGATCACAAATCCAAATATTTACATTATGCTACATCATCTCTCATTAATACAAAAGTTTTGATGCACATATAATTTTAGTTTGCTATTTATTGGTTTAATCAGATATGTAATCAGTTTATATAATATTTTAATGGAATCTCCCATTTTAAATTTTATTTATGTTTTTATGAAAACATATGAATAATTTTACTCACATACATGTTGGACATATATATACTAAATATTTAGAGACCGTAAGTTTTATAGGAAAAAAAAGCATAAAACTGAATCTTATTTTTATTTTTCTAGCTCTTGAAAATTGGGTTTCTGATAATATGGGCTTTTTTCATATAAAACACTTTCAATTATACAATGAGTGTAATATGTTGGCATTTTTTGCTGAATAAATAAAATTAGGTGTTGTAGCTTCCAAAATAGGGTCCAACTAAAGTGTCAAGTGAGGGAGGAACTGATCTCTTCACTCCTTTTCACCGCACTTAATTGAAGCAATTTCTCTGTGTAACTCCTCTTTGGTGAAGGATATTCATCCCACCCTGCTGACGTAGTCAGTGAAATGTGAGAGGATGACTGCTCCGCCTTTCAGCTCTGCAAGCCCAGGCTGGCTGACTGTCCATCTGCCTACAGCTATGAAACACTCAGCTGTTCCAAGTTCAACAAGCACCATGATCAAGGCGCACATGGTTATTACCAAACCACTGCGACTTGTTGCATCATTTATTACAACTTAATTTTGCTAAGCTTACATAGAAAATGATACCTGAAAAGTTAATAGTTTTAACGAATGTTTGTTATTAATTTTTTAGTATAGGTCATACTATGTTCATATAATGGCTGGTGAAGAAATTATTAATTAGGGCCAGAAAGATGCTGATCTATGTTTGTAACTGAAAACGGGTTGAAAAAACTACCATCTGAAATATCATAGAAAGGATATAATTCAGAGCTGGAGAGATGGCACAGCAGTTAAGAGTACCTATTACTCTTTTAGAGGACCCGAGTTCAGGTCCCAGCACTCACATTGGGCAGCTCTCAATTGCTTGTAATTCCAAATCCAGGAGATCTGGCAGCCTCTTCTGGCCTCCACAAGCGCCCACATACCTGTCACACACACACACACACACACACACACACACACACACACACAAATCCTTAAAAGAAAGGAAAGCATATAAAACATCTTACATTTTGACATTGGCTGTAGAAACAGAAAAGTAGACTATTAGTAGCATGAGTTAATTGTGTTTGCAAGTTACTACAAAATGAAAAGAACTCAGGAAAAACGTGCACATACTACCTCCTATCTGTAGAGTGATTGAGAAAGTCTTGAAAATCCAGGATGTATAGGGTTAGAAGGCCCAGTGGTTGTCATTTCTAGCAGGCAAGTGATAAAGCTAATGAGGCCTTTCATAACCAGGAGCTCATTTTCCCAAGGAATAAGTGTGTTCAAAACCTTACAAAATAAAAGAGGAAGACAAAAGAAAAACTAAAAACCTTTGAATCTGAACCTTTTCAATTTTTTAAATTAGTTAAGAAATAAATAAGGGCCAGGCATGCACATAACCATTAATCCCAGCACTCCAGAGGCAGAGGCAGGCAGATCTCTGTGAGATGCAGGACCCCTGGGGTTATAGGGAGAACTTGTCTCAAAAACAAACAAACAAACAAAAAACAAAGAAAAAGAAATAAAGTATAGGTATATTTAGATTGATAGATTCAAATCAATTGGAGGAAAAGGAGGAGGAGGGGGAGGAGGGGGAGGAGGGGGAGGGGGAAGAAGGGGAAGAGGGGCAAGAAGGGGAAGAGGGGAGGGAGGAGAAAGGATTTTGAACATTGGTACACAGAGCTGACTTAAGTAAAGCAAGTTCTTTCTGAAACTGCGTGGAGATGCTTAGACACGACTAAGGCACTTAGTCATGGATAAGCTCACAAAATTAATTTTGCACTCCCAACGTTGTTCTGGAAGAAAACTATTTTGGAAATTTCAGCTCCGGAGGAAGACATATTCTAAATTTCCCTTCCAACATGACTGGAAGGAGAACGAAAGAAAGGAACTTCCGGTAGGTAGACAAATGTCACGGGAACAGTCCTCCGGAAGAGCTATCCTGGAGCAGCGCGGGAATGTGGGGAAGAGGTTAAGAGGGACTCTGCTTGGGTGACGTTATGAAACTAGTCTCAGCCACCTCACTCCAGCCTTCTAGAATACCAGGTTTAACCTGTTTCCCTCCCTAGTCTCATGTTAAGTTTGTGCTAATCTGCATCCTTTCCTTAACTTTCTAGCTTGACGTTTACTTTTTAAATTATTTAATTGATTAATCCTACAAATGTATGCGCCCCGTTTGTGGTCGTTGTTATATGAGCAGACCCTAGTACTATACCCAGCAAATAATAGCTGGCAAATA
This sequence comes from Nannospalax galili, assembly GCF_000622305.1. Lineage (NCBI taxonomy): Eukaryota > Metazoa > Chordata > Mammalia > Rodentia > Spalacidae > Nannospalax > Nannospalax galili. The sequence continues at coordinate 2,121,807 of NW_008329138.1, forward strand.
TTTAAAATACAGTTAAAATAAGTATGTTTTCCCAGCAAAGCAGAATTTAGAGTTGTAGCAAATCATTTGCTTAAGACAAGAGTGTTTGAAGATGGAGTTTCCAGTGCACTGCTGCCATGAACTTCACACTTCTGAGTAGGTGAGGGAATGTGATCATTAACTTGAGGCCATTTTCTTTTCTTCGTATCTGCTTTAATTCACTGAGCACTGTGATCCTACTGCAGAGTCCCCTTGTGTTTGTTTTGCTTGTTTCTTAAGACAGAGTCTTTGATATAATTTCAGTTGGTCTCAAACTCAGGGATCCTCTTGCCTCAGCGTTTCAAGTGCTAGAATTATCAAGATGAGTGCCACCATGCTTGTCCCCCACCCAGCCTCGGGCCTCTTAAGTGTGACTTTAAATTCTGATTTTCCTGGTACAAATATGATCCTTCCAGCTATCCAAGCTTAATTACTTCTTACACACCTGTGCCTCTTATCTGGTCCAGGGTTAATGATTGGTTATTTTCTGCCCCTTCACATCTTGGGGCTATGCTGTTTGAAGCTCTGCGCACCCGCACTGTCTCTGCCCTCAAATTCAAAATAAAGAAATGAAATTTACTTCTAGTTCAATTTAAAATAGTAAACAGAAGCAAAAGGCCAATTACAGACTTTGTCCCAAGAGTTATTATGGTTATTTAACCTGGTCTCTTAGAAAGTGAAACCAGTTGGACACAACTTCCTTAAGTAAACAACAACAAAAGGCAAAGGAGGTTACTATCCATAGTAAATTGCAATGAGTGCCAAATTGCTCTTTGCTTTCCGAACTGATTGTTCTCAAAAGGTTCCACATGAGACAGAAAGATATATGGGAATTGTCTGCCTTGGAGAGACTCCCACACTGAGCAATTGTGATGCTTCTGTATTACAGGTCTTTATTGCACCAGCAAATGAAAATGCAATCTGAGGGGAGTGAAAAACTTGGAAAATCCCACACTGTTAGTAAATTAGGTCTTTTAAAAAAGGAACATCCTGGCAAGCTACAATAAATCAATGTGACTGAGAAATAACACTGAAAGGTAGGTGCACTTTCCGAGTCACATCTTTCTTTTCTTTTCTTTCTTAGCTATTTGACTCATGTAGAGAAGGAAATTTCTCTTGATTTCTTTTCTTTCATGATATACAAGTTACTGAGCCTGGCTGACTTAACTCAGTAGAGTTTTAATTATAAAGCAACATAGTTACTGCACAGAATGACTACACAGCATTACCGAACCAACAGAGCCCAACATGAGTGGCTGGAATCCTATATCCCTTGCTTTTAAAGATGAGAGGCTGCCTAGATGCCCAAACAGCAGGCTTCCTTCTAATACAAGGTAATTAAACATCACAGACAAATGTAATGATTCCAGATCTTAGGCAATTAAGCCAGTACACACACACACACACACACACACACACACACACACACACACGTACGTACCAGCACAGATATACCAAAGAAGCTGTATGTTACTCCAATTGAATTTTCAAATATTTTTCTTCCTTCTCATTGTATAATCCAAAGTATGCAATTAGTCGCTTTACTGTTCTCATTTGTCCAAAGGAAAGAAGACCTCAGAATTAGAGAGAAAAATACCTGCTGTTATGTGTGCCTCTGTGCGGACAGCAGGTTCCAGGAAGTCCATGTTGATTGATGATGACCAATCTTTTGCTCTGCTTGGGGCATTCCCAGCTTCACAGTAAGAGTCCCAAGTCTCAAGAAATTTGCTTCAGTCCTTAGCTAAGGAAGTATTGCTTACACAACTTCATTATAAGGCACAATCCAGCTGGAACTGACCTGGCATCCTCCTCCCTGAAGACTAGCTCTCATAGATGGTATCGGAGGATATTATGCAAGCTGCTAAGAGAGAAAACCATTCAATGATCCAATCCAACTGTAAAAACCTAATAACCATAACAATGACTCGCCCAGCAAACTACCTCTATATTAATTTTACAGAGTTCCACAACTGGTCAAATATACAAAACAAGTGTCTGTGAGATGCCTGACTCTAAGTTACACATCTACAAGCAACCTCTACACTTGGGGCCCAGAGAATATAGCAAAACAGGAGGCAGAAAGAATTTCAATGCATCTCTTAACTCTGACCAGCCAAGTTTCCTCATGCAACAGATGGTGATTAGCACAGAAAACCACAACTGGCCAAATGTAGAAAATGAAAGAATGTAGAGCCTGTGTCCCTGGATACAATTTCTATATTAAATATCTGCCACCCAGGGCTCAGGGACCTTTGTGGAAGAGGGAGTAGAAAGTCAGGGGTGGTAGATAGCCACAGGGAAACAGAGTTATACAAATGGCTTGGAATTTGCTCAGGTGAACTTACAGCACTGGTGACAGCATACAGCAGACCCATGCAAACTCAAACCAGGGAAAAGTCCAGCATAGAACTGGAAAATGAGTAAGAAATCCCAACCTTACCTGAGTAACTATTGGCAACCTATTACTACTGGTGAGGGAGGACACTAGTAGATTGGCCAGGCTCCAGAGAATGAATATACACTGAAGGACATCTTGGGATACAAACTTTACTCCATAGGCCTTAACATGAATGAGAGAATGCAGGAAATCTGGCAGGGAGGTATATGAGGTACATATAGAGGAGGGGGATCTAAATATAATCAAGATATATTGTATGCAGTGTGAAAAATTAAAAACAATTCAAAAAAGAAGATGAATGTTTGATGGTTGATTTATCAATTCATATGACTACATGTGATTGGAAAGATGGCTCAGTGGTTAAGAGCACTTACTGCTCTTGAAGAGGACCTGAGTTGGGATCTTACACTCATGTCAGACAGTTCACAACACCTGTAGTTCTAGCTTCAGGGGATTCTATGCCTCTGGCCTCCAGGGCCACTGAACTCACACACACACACACACACACACACACACACACACACACACAGAGGGAGAAAACCACACACACATAATTAAAAGTTTTTAAGAATCTTTTTAAAAAGGGGCTTAGGGACTGGATAGATGGTTAAGCAGATGGCTACTCTTGCAGAGGACCTGGGCTTGGTTCATAGCACCCACATAGCAGCTAACAACCATAGTAATAACAGTTCCAATGGATTTGTCACCCTCTTCTAGCCTCTGCAGGCATTGCACACATGGTACACTTACATACATGTAGGCAAAACACTCATACATATAAAATAAACCAAAAATGTCTAATAAGAGCTACAGCATATAGATAGGAGTTGTAATTAAATGTATTTTTGTTAAGGCATATAATTAGAAAAGATAACTGTAAAGGAAGACTCTCAGATTCAAGAATAGTAGAAATAGATTTGATAACACATAGACAACAGAAATATATTTAACGATTATTAACAAATCTATAGTTTTCACATCCTTTAGATAGTGTATGAAAGCAGGAAATTAACTTGAGCCACATAGCTAAAATCCTGAACTCAGAGAGCTGTGTATCCAAACCACAGAGATGCACAGTAAAGGGAGATGAAGGGGGTGTGATTACGGCTAGTAAGCTGCAATAATATGGGGGAGGGGACTCTAATTCAGAACGTTATGAACCACATATGATCTGATTGGAATGATTAAAACACAAAATGAGATGAGAAGCATCATGCGGTGTGTGTGTGTGTGTGTGTGTGTGTGTGTGTGTGTGTTATACTCCACAATGATGTATATTATAAATAAACATATATTATGTTATGTGCTCTGGTAAGAATTGTGTCATTGTGAGAAAATACCTGAATAAACAGTTTAAGGTTCCAGCTCTGCATTGCAGAGTCTGCCGTGCATAGTCCTTGGCTTTGTTGACTGTGGACCCTCAGTGAAGCCACATAGCATGGTGGCAGGAGCGTTTGTCAGATGCTACTCACCTCATAATGGGCAGGAAGCAGAGAGGATGAGGCCTGGGATCAGGTATAATACACCATCCAAAGTGCATGCTCTCTGACCTTCAGCTAGGTTCCACCCCCTAAAGTTTCCACCTTCTCCCCAAACAGAAGTACTGGCTAGGGACCTAGCAGTCCACACATGAACCTGTGGGGCCATTTCACAGTCAAACCATGATGTGATGATACAATCAATTTAAGTATAAGTGTCTGTCACGTGTGAGTATAAATTAAAATCCTGTTACAAATATCTATTTCCCACTCGCTCACTAGAAGACACTGGTGTGATCCACTGTGCTAGGTGTGTGCTTCCAACTCCCATTGGGCCAGTGTGCATCCAGTTCTCCCTATTTCCTGCTGCTGCTTTCATGTGTGCTGCTCTGGGTTTTTCTGCTTATGAGTGCATTGTTCTACTGCCCACAGAGCTTGTCTCAATGTCTTGCATTTAGTGATACTGGGCATATTGTTGGCAGAGTGCTTTGTGTAACAATATTTTGGAAGCACCTCACTTCCCGATTAGTATCCAAATCAAAGTGACCTTCCTCACTTTTCAAAGTCAGGGAACCACTGCAAATTCTGTGACGTGTGTGGCTGCATCAGACTGTTGTGGCCTCAACAATTCTGGCTAGTTTTTGTAATGATTTTCCACTCTGAACTATGACAATATCTGGTGCAAGACCACACGTGGCTCTCTACGCTTTGCATGCATACAGATCTATGCATTGTATTTTCTTTTTGTGATAGCATTTTAATTATGTAACTGTGTAGTGATTTAAATTGTTAGTTCATTTTGTAATATTTATTGCTTTGGCTAAAAGTAGTCTTGCCTTTTCCTCTCCAATCTACGTGGCAGACGTCTTCTGTTTCATTGTTGCTGACCCCCTGCAGCACTTATATTTCATTTTCTGTCTTCATTGGCTTCATTATGCCACACCCCCTGCCAGCCACATGGGCTGCAGCATCTGTATGAAATAATCAAATAGTCATTTTAGAGTTTCCAGGTTTCCTTTGTTTTTAACTTTTATTGAAAATAATTTTGAAGGCCCAGGAGCTGGTTTAGCAGGTACAGCACTTGCCACCAAGCCTGATGGCCAGAGTTCAGACCCCAGAATTCACAATAATCTACTTGTTCTTTCTTGTGCAATATGGTAAGATTTACTAAATCTAGGAACATTTTCTTTAAATGAGCATATGAGTGTACAAAACTTGTCTTAGAAATGTGCTGCTCACCATACAGAGAACATTAACCTTCCGATTTGATCTGTGTGTGGCATTCTTACAACATTGCTCACTGGCTCAACTTGGAGAAAAAATACATAATTATATTTCCTAGACTAAATTAATACTGCAGTTTCAGGAGTTCTTTTGTTATGCCTGAATATTTCTAGACTCCGTTAAAAGATGATCAATAGGACAAAATGACACAGTTCGATTTAGAGTTAGCAGAACACATAAAACATCAATACGCAGCAGCAGCTATGGATAAAATAACCCGTAGGGAGCTGATGCTAACCGTTGAGACATTAGAAGACCAATTAAACCAAGGCAATCAGAGTGTGCTCCTTAGACCAGCAACCCTAGCATCTCTTCCCAGAGGGTGACTGAAGAGTGTCCTAAAGTACTAGACATTTTAGGAAGCTACAGGAAGGACTTTGAACATTATCATCATAAGAAAAGTGACAAAGTGATGAGGAAATAATTGTCTTTATCTTGGTAAACATTAAACAAGGCATACACGTATCAAAGCACTGTGTGGTGCACCATGAACACACAGAATTTTCATGTATTACTTTAAGCAATTTTTAAATTAGAAACATTAAAAAAGAAGAAAGGAAAAGTAAGAAGAAAGAAAAAGAACAAACCACAGAGGCTCTGAGCTTTGCTCCAAACCTGATGAATGGGAGTCAGCAGGCACTGTGACATTTCCCCAGGTGATTTGAAGGCACATTACAATTTGAAAAACATGGTGTTAAAACATTGCTTTTCTCTAAGTTCCTAAGGCAAAAACCTATTTGCATTTTCTGCTATGGAAAAGTACTATGAAATTTGTGAAAATAATGCTTTATATTTGAAATTTGTGGTTGGAGGGAAGTACCACCCTTCTCTGTGAGTCTAGCTGAATTAGAAACACTAACACTGCATTTAAAAGATGAGTTTGGTCTTAAAGAGTTCCATTTGCTGCCTCCTAGAAAGCTCAAGTATTTGTGGAAATAATTTGATTTCTCAGCTTTACCGGCAGAACCCACCAGTGTTTCCGAGTCCGCAGCACTCCAGTGCGGCCAGGACTGCAGCATCCCAATCTTTTCCCTCGCTTCTTTTTGCTCTAGTGCTACGTGTGCTATATCCTGGAACACTGAGAAATTCAGCATGCACCTCTGAAACATCATTCACAAAAACAGCTGCTTTGGTCGGATTTGAGAAAAATACTGTAATTGTGTCCCCTTTTCCCCCTCAAGAGCTAGAAGATGAGAACACTCCGGAATTTTTTTTTTTTTTTTTTTTTTTTTTTTGAGAATTTATACACAGATTCAGGGAGTTTTGTGGCAGACATCACTAGTGAAAATACGAATGTCACTGGCCATTCTCTGAATGAATGAGTTGAAAGCATGCTATGCCGACACTCGCCTCTTAATGCAGCGTCAAGCTCTCCTGGTTTTCCCATTTCTGTGACAATATTTGATGTGTGAATTCAAGGCAAAATTTAACAAAACTAGGTACGAAATCTGAGGAAAGCACATAATATATAGTGGACCCCCCATCTTTTTAATCATATCTAGATGAAGTGAATCTATTTTTAACATTCCATCTCCTAAGTGATATCACTGACATGAGGAATTTCTGACAGCATGTCAGTACATTAACCTCTGATACCACAAACACACTTTGTGAGTAGTTGTGTTAATCTTCTTAGACCATAAGTTTTCCTATAATGAGTACGTAGGACAAAATTCTTCTGACTTTAACTTTTTTTTTAAGTGTAAGTTGAGTATCAATCTGTTATTGGTTTTGTTCAGTCTTTATTTAATCAGGGAAGGGGAGCCCGGCAGCCCGGTAGTTTCTGAGGACTGACATGGGGGAAGAGGATCCATGTCATGGATTATCCACCTGGCTTCATAAGAAAGTGGCCACGTGTTCCGTTTTCTCATTACCTGGGAAAGTTAGACTACAGCAGGCCCAGATCCCTTTCCTAATCCTCTTAGGCAGCCAGATTGCTGGAAGAGTTGGAACATGGCCTCCTGAACTTCCCGTTAGCAGCAGTAAGAACAGGCTGTGCTGGGAAAATCCGAAGCTGACAGTAATCACACCTGGTTAGGACAAGTCCCTTCCAGTGTTAAAATAAGGAGGAAATACAAGATATGTGTCCAGTAATTATGATATTTTACAATCAAAATTTAAGTTTCAAAATTAAATATATAACTTTGCATAATTGCTTTGAAACCACTGGAATTTTACTAATATCCACCATTTAGGCTATGATCATTAGACATTTCATCTAATCTTTCTAAATTGCTAGCATATCATATTGCAAGAAAAAATGATACAGGTCCATGTCAAAGACTGCTAAAGGAATTGGAGAGGTGACTTGTCTCTCTGACTCCAGGTACATCTTCTCCAGCTGTGAACATAATGCATGAACTTTCATCCCTTGCAATGTTAGAGGGGTTATATTCATGTAATAGCCACAGTGAAGGTTTCCTTGTATTCATAATAAAAGAATTAAACTTTGCAGTAAAGTGAAAGCGAAAGTTGCTCTTAAAAAAAATAAAACATCACAGTATAGGTAAAAGCTGTAGGGATTCAACAGAACTTGAAAGATGACTTTAAAGTATTCTTGATCTAAATGATCTAAGAGGATTGTAAGAATTAATGAATAGTGGGTTGCAGACTAGGTCAAAATAGAATTTCTCTACCCTATTACCCCCAAAAGTTTGTAGTGTAGAAGCACCCTTTTAACTGAGTATATGGGCTTGTTCAACCTGTTATTTGCATTTCAAATAGTCATCTAAATGCCAGAGAGTTTATAGAAATCTATTAACTTTACAGAATAAAATCATTCACTTTTCCAAAGATGTCAAAATTCCATCTATTAAATAAATCAATGGAAATAGTATAATTCCAACACATGATTGAGTTCCTGTTTTGTATAAAACACAACATTGTGCACTGGAAGCAAGACACAAAGCTCAGCCTTCAGCCACCCCACGTGTCCTGTAGTCACGGAGAAAGAAGAGAAAACACTGTTTACAATTAACACATTTAACAATGTACAGTGTTGTGTACATCACAGTTCTTTAATTGTGAGGAAGTGGCACTATCAGGAGGACACATAGTTTTCTTTTTGTTTAGTTGCTTTTTCTGGAGGAGGAGGGGACTTGGGACAGGGTCCCTTGTAACTTCAGATGGTCTGAAAGTCTCTATGCAGACCAGGCTGGACAAATCTCAGATTTGCATGCTTCTGTCTCTGGAGTGCTGGGATCAAAGGCATGTACCACGATGGCCAGCTTGGGACATGTGGTTTTGATGTGACATGTGCAGAAATGTGTATTATTTCAAGTGTCAACAAACTTTCTCCATAACACACCAGAGAGTAATTACCTTTATCTTTGTGAGCCATTCATTTGCAGTCTGTGCTGTACACCTCTGCCAACAGGGTGCAAAGGTCTCCATAGACATCATGTAAGCAAATGAATGTGACTCTGTTCCAATAAAACTTTATTTACAAATATAGGTAGCAGGACTGAATTGGCACATTAAGAATATAGACCACTTCCTGTGCAATATAATGCTAGAATTACAGACTGAAAACTGGATTCTTGTAAAAGTATGTCCAGTGTTTACAGTACAATGGTACATGCGGATACAATGAACCACTTCAAACACTGACTCTAAAGACTGGAAAGCTGTCATGCACACATTTCGTGCTGAGTTTCACATTACAATTCGTGGCATATATTGAACAAGGGCCATTTAATGGCCTAATATGGGGAAAGTAAAAGACTGCAGAGTATATTTCATGGGACAATTTTGTTCTAGCCCCAGGGGATCAGCTAGAGAGTTTCTTGGGGTTTTACCATTTCCATTTCCTGTGTTTTATGATGTTTTCAAAATGAATTAAGACTGTATTTTTTTTTATTTTAGATTCCATATATTGAAGTTTAATGAACTACCTCTATTCATAATAATGTATTCCCTTTAAGTGACAAAAAAGATTATCTTCATATTTTCTTAAGGGAGAAATGTTACAAGCACACATACCAAAAAAAAAAAAAAAAAAAAAAA
>NW_008329138.1:2131028-2164129 GCF_000622305.1 Nannospalax galili
ACAGCTACCCTAAATTGCAAGAGATATTTGGCGTTTCTGACTTAATTCAGAGTTTTCCACATTTACTATAGTTTTACTCCTTAGAAAACTGTAAGAATAAAATATTGTAGCTTTTATTCAAAGATGAATGATCCTGAATGATGAAAAAAAACCCTTTGAAATACTTGCAATAAAGAACTCAATGTGTATGTAGTAATAAATAAATAAATATGTGTAGTAATAAACCTGTGCCTTGAATTACAAATGATGTCTTCTATGTTCTTAAAAGTCAGTTTCAGTTGTTCAAAAGAAACATTGCCCTCTGGTTCTATAATGACTAATCAGCTACTTATGTAATTTTAGGTTAGAATTGTGAATGTTTAGTCCTCATAAATTTCATCAATAAATGATGCACTAAGCATACCACGTGTAGTTGCAAACTAGTCGAATACTTGTCCGCTTAGATGCACTTATGCTGAAATTTCACAATTTACTTCTATGACCAAATATACAAGAGGATGAAACTATTTGACACGTCTCATTGATCACTTCTAGAGCTTTCACAATAAATTTAAGGGGAAAATTTTAAGTCGTACTCACATAAAATATTAATTTAAAGAAATCCAATCAATAAAAATAATCTTAAAGTGGTTGTATATGTGCAAAAAGTTCATGAATGATGTCACTGTTTTGCTTCTATATGAGAATCTTTCTTGAAGATCAGTCGGCTCTGAATATTATAAAATGAGGACTCTAGGCTCCATTCAGCTGCAGTTATGTTAAGTGTGAAGCATTTCCATCATGCTCCAAGCAGATCTTCCAAATGAATATAAGTGTGTGCATGTGTGTGTTTATATGTTTATTCGGGACTATATAGTGGACATCTTTAATATACTTTCACTTGCAAAGTATCTTGGCATAAGCTGAATTAGGCAAATATGAAGAGAAGGAAATAGAATAAGATCATGCAAAGATTTGAAGTGGGTGCACCAGGGAGTTTCTAATCAGAGTTTAGCTACTTTTCTGCTTTTGTGTTGACTGGGTTTCCTTCAAATATAAACTTGGTTGAAATATGTATTTGCTGTAAATATAACTTTAGTTTTGATACTAATCTTGAATAAGGAATAGGATTATTTTAAATTTTTACCTTGCTTTTACAACTTTTTCTCATGTAGAATTTTTGTTTCTGGGCTTTACTTCTTAAGAAACCACTCAGTGGCCAAATACAGTGAATAAATCTAGAAAAACTGAGAGTAAATGATTTTTACTCTGAAAAAGTAATCATATATATTATTCAAAATGTATTTCACAACCTTGAAATATACTTTCTAATGAATATGTATTTTGTGACTTTAGAATACCTCAAGAATTATCAAATCTATGAGAAAAAAAGTGATAGCAGTTTTACAGTTACTAGTAGCCAACATGCCGAGAGTTTGAATCCAATTACTGTGGCGTTTGTTGATGTTGCCTATTTTAATGGTTTTTGTGTGTTAAATACCTTGCCAGTGATCTCTAAGTAAATCGGAACATGTTATTGTCTTAAAGTCAGCAATCGTTACTGAAGAAACTCTTTGTTCCTTATCATGTAGGGCCAGATCTCTAAGAAGATACTGTTGGAAAACTAATGAATATGAAACTAGCAAGAGCAGGCATTGCGTTTATGCAAGTGTGTGTTTTGAGAAACAACTTTATGTAGACACTGATTACTTGGATTCAGTTTAAATATGCTATGAATACTTGCTATGAATATGCTATAAGGCCAGTGACACTTTAAGAGATGAGGTAATAAGATAGAGATGTCGTGCCATCTGTAATAATTGGTAATTATTATGTAGAGCAGGATCCAGGCTATAAAATGAACTGCTCTAATGAACTTTACCTAACTAGAAGTTCTTAGGGAGACATTGATGCTTTTCTTCTAATGCTCACTTATTTAATTGTTGCTACTAGCATTCAATATTAACTTACAAACACACACTCATTTTTTTAAACCCAAGAAAATTATGCTTTCTCTTCTTAGTTTAGAAGCACATCTTTATTTTTAGTGTATGATGGCAACATAGTTGGTGTGACTTTTGAAATGAATTATCCAGAATACATATTTCACAGTTATATGGAAATTGTTCCAGAATGAAAAATGATAATTGGGGGTATCTGGGAAGGAAAAGAAATCCAATACAAAATCAGAGGGAAGCAGAGCAGATGACCAGCACATATGTTTTATAGTCAATAATTACTACATTTGGGGTATGTACACCCACATGAAAACTTGCAGTTTGCTTCTTTCCCACAGCAAAACACCAATCTGACTACAACTTGGAAGTTGGTTGAGAATTTTTCCATTATTTTTCACACTGGTAAGTTTTCATTGAGATAAATGTGATTGCTAATGGGACCAAGACTCATAAAGACCCAAAGTAAATCTAAGTGTCACTTAAGAAGACAGCCTTCCTGAAATAAAATGTGAAATGTTCAGGTGTTTACAATAAAATCGGGAAGCAGAAGATCCATTTCTGAATGAACGATGACAAGGACTTTAATCCCAACTGTCCTATAATTGGAATCTACTTCAGCGTCAAGCCAGCCTGCCTTCTGCCTGTGAAGATTCAGGTCACGTGGTGTGTGGGCAGCTTAGTTCAAAGCAAACAGGCCAGAGTCTGACTGACTCATACTGGAGGCACCCGTGGCATCTGGAAATAGCTGAGAAACTGAGCTGTATTTTTGGAGTGGGAATGGCTTTAATTCAAACTAAGCTGCACTCGAGAGGATTTACATGGACGGAACACCATCGTTTTGTTATTACACACTTTCTCTTGGTGATGACACTCTCTTAGTGTGGAAAGTCAGAGTACAGAGCCAGCATTGTTCTAACTAGAATCTCCAATATGTTTGCCATTTGTTGCATGTGGCACATCTGCTCTTGTCAACCTATGGCGAATTGATACTCTCTACTTCATTAGTGGCTCTAGGGCATGGAGAGGTGATGGTGCGCTATCACGGGCAGAAGCAGTATTGTATTTCATAGCTTCCAATCACCAAACCAGGAAAATGTTGTGGGGATCACTCTTGGCATCCGTGATCCAAATATTGCTCAAAACATGAGCCAACCGACACCTATCCACTGGGTTATGCTATATGGAATTGCCGATTTTATGTTAAATATCACAAATTTCATGTAGCTCCAATTTAAAATAAGTCATATTGAATTCTAAACGACATTGTCTCTTCACCAATGGGCAAAGCAGATACCACAGCTGAGAAGTAGCAGCAAGAGAGACATATGATCCATTCCCAGAATGACCAGTCCTTGCTGAGAGGCACAAGCCCGGCAGGGAACTGACATACTCACACTATGCTTTCGAGACTGCAGAGGATGGGTCAGGGCTGGCATCCACAGGATGAACTGCTCAGGAAATTTGGTAGTAGCTGTAACAAATCATTGATGCCTTGTTGTTAAGTTGTCCACCTCACTGACCTACTACTGCTGGCAGAGCAGCAAACCTTGAGAACTGATAAGGGATGGGTAGTAGGGGCAAAATGAAGCCCCAAACTGCCTCTCTCTATCTCCTTTTCCAAGTGATAAATACTTAGACCCTAATGTACATGAATTTTAGGATAGGGAAAGGCAGAAAATTCCACAGCTACAGTCTTGCCTGGAATCTCAGCATAATGGGACTACCAGGACAGTGGCCTCAAGAGCATCAGTGTGAATTAACATGGCCACAGTGCCATCAGGGTGAGCAAGCCCCAGGAAGAGAGGTGCACTGCAGCCAATCAATCAATCAACAGATAAATAAATAACAAAATTTCCAACAAATAATCATTCCAAATGATTCCAAAGCAGGGAAAAAATACGTCTAAGAACAAGGAAACCCAATCACACATCCAAGATGTTGAAGGCACAAGTCAGATGTAATTAAATATTAGATTGATGATCTTAAGGCAACAGCACTCAGCTTTTACAGTGGAATTATACTCTTCAAACTGGCAAAAAAATTAAAAATTTAAGAAATCATGTTGATTTGTTTCTTATTAATTATGCATACCACTCAGAATAAAAGAGTCTGGCTACAAGTAGCTATTGGCAGTTGTTGAGGAGGAAATCACTGTGCGATCATACTGCCACAACCCAATCCCTTCTAAAACATTTACACCTGTTGATGCATAATTTTATTCGGACACAATGGGTATATCTAAGAATATTCATTATTTATCATTTTATGTTTGGTGATCTAAATTAAATCTTTTCTCATGAAATTTATCCTGAATATATGTGTGAGGTTTTGCATAAAAACCTGAGACCAACAAGCATTAATAAACTTAAGTTTATTACTATAAACTTAAGTTTTAAAAATGAGGAATTCAGCACCCTGAGGTTTATAACTTCAAATTCTCTAAGGAAAGATACTGCTCATTTAAACAAAGAATCTTAATGATTCAAGATCTATAATGCAAGTTTCATTTCTTTGTTGATTACATTTCGTTATCATCATATTAGAATTCCATCATAGGACACACTGATATTTTGTTTCCAAGAGCTGCCGCTGCTCCACATGTGCTCCAGAAGAGAAGTGGTAGTTCAATTAATTATTCTTACACACCAAGGCTTTGTGCACAGGCATTTTGTTTAACATCTCACTGCAAGTAGTTTCTAAATCACAGGACTGATTAGGGACCAACTCCTTGATCAAGAGCATCATCGTCATTTACTCTCACTTCTATTTGTCTATATTTCCTGTTTGTTTTACTGAAAATCATTCATAAATAACTGGGAAAGATGTAACATTTCTGAGAAACAACTTGTGATAGTCATTTAGGAGATTCATACACTTCTTAAATTGGATCTATGAAGATTCCTGTATGTTTTCTACTGTCTGAATACAAGACAATTTGTATAACATCCCACAATTTCCGAAGCTTTTAAATTACATACGTGCAGTGATTTTCTCTATTCTTTGGTTCTATTGACTTCATAAACCTCTCCCCAGTCAACAAACAGTATTCCTTTTGTAGTTCACCTCTCAAATCCTATAAATTCAACTAACCATCAGTACTTGGAAGTCTTTCAGAAGAGCTCTTCCTGCCTATTCTGACCTTCCCACCCTGTCACTTTTGTTCTCACCTTGTATAGAGTTTCTTTCCACCTCCAGTTCTTATGCTTCATGCCATTACATGGAAATTCGCTGTCTGCAGGCATGGTGGCTCATGCATTCTGGAAACCTTAGCACTGTGTAACAAGTCTCTGTCTCAAAAATATGCATAAAATAAGTCAACACTTATTAAATATACTACTGACTTCATGTAAGCCTTGACAATTTTATTGTGGTATTTTTCCTTATCTCTGTCTCTTGTGTCTTAATCCTTACTATGACATGAGTGAAAGAAATTGTGTCTACCCAAATGACTGAACCTGTCATGGTAACAAGCCTCTTAACCCAGTGACTTAAAACAATATTTGGAACAAGTAATCAAAAGTTGGCTAGTAGTGCTTTAGTCTCTCCTCACTTGGGGTTCCGGGCCAGCTACCCTGGGGAAAGTGTGGAGGAAGGAATTGGAGTGTTTCTGTTCACCACTGCAGGCTTCATTCAGGTTCAACGCACACAGTTCTGCTTGCTTTCTCTTGGCAAATCAAGTTACATGAACATGCCTAGATAGGAAGTCAGAGAATATGCAAAGTCAAGTCTCCATGAGCCATTCATTCTCACTGGTCTTTCTCCCTTTCCCAAATGTTACCCTTTCCTGTGTGATCAAAACTTCATAACCGGTGAGCTTTAGCCTTCCTCACATTCCTACTAGCTCATATGCTTCACCTCACTGTACTCTGGCCACAGAATCAGTAATGCTGGATGTACTTAGGGTTGTTAGCACATTCTCGAAGGACCCTTTTCCCTCTCTTGTAGAGAGCAGTAGTTTTAGCTCTCTTTGCATTTAGACAGGCTTTAAGTAAATGGTTTGTTTCACTTGCAGTACTCTAAGAAGCCTGAACGATCCACATGCATTGTTGAAGTCTTTCTAGGTTTTGTCTATTGTACTGTGCATAAATCCTTTGGCAGAACAAGTTATGCTATCAGTAATACTTCTGGGTATCAGTAGCACCATTCTGAAAGTGCCAAGAAACAAGAGTAATTCAACACAGAGTTTGAAATACCCATAGGCCTATGTAAGCTCCAGTGCGAAGTGCACAGCCTAACTGCATTGTGAGACAGGGTGGCTGCGATAGTTGAAATACATAGCTTCCTAGCATTTGCCAGTCCATTTACATGTTGTGAACTCTGACTACATTAATTATGCCTGCCACTTTCTATAAGTAAATATCAATAGCAAATAAAACCACTATTCAATATTGTTTTGTACTTTTCTAGGCCTGGCCTGTCAGTAAACAAGTTAGTCTTTGATAGCCATTTCACACTAAGCTCCATTAGCACCAGTGTAATTGGTGTGAAAGTAATGAATTTGCAGAATAATTTGAGAAGCACTGCGCCTGCCATATGCCTGAATTGCAGTTGAACTGTTGGCTTTTTTTTCAGATTACACATGCTCAAGGCATCCTTAGAGTCATATCTATCTATTTATAGAAACTTCTGTATACAATACATTAGGATGGTACTCAGTGAAAAAAATTTAAAACTCAGTTAAAAATGTACTTACATTTATTTCTGCAAACCAATAGTCATCTAAAACCAAGTTCTTTTCATAAAATTATGGTCAAAAGAAAATTCTCAGTGTTGAACCTCACAGTACTGATCAAAGCACATAATATTTTCCCCCAGAGGTGTCTGTTTATACTAAAATTTAATAACATTTACAATTATAATTCAAAATAATCCTAAGCATAATTTTTGAACCTTTCTAGCTTAAGACACTAGGTTTTGTTTGGAAAATTTCAAAGCAAGATTAAATGTGAAGGTATAAAATTAATTCAGGTATGAGGGTTGACAATCAAAGGCAAAAAAAATTCCATAGCTTAAGATTTGGACAAATGAGTCGCCCTTCCCTGAATGTTTTAGCTACCATGGCTTTGAGCACATCATAATAAATATTGTGGCATTTTCAAAGATTCAGAATCTGTAGCCATATACTTAAAGTGCACTGGGCAGTGTATTATCAATTCAGTAATTTAGGAGCATAGCTTGCTACCTTGTTACTGCTTAGCTGTGTAGAGGTCCTTTACCATGAGCCTAGAGTTAACATTGACTATCATCCAGTTTGATTTTAGCTTGTTTCTCTGAGGTAGTTGTCACAGTGACAAGAAGTCTAACAGAAGCAGTGAACTAAGTCATTAAATGCAGTGGTGGAGACAGTGGTGAAGTGTTAGGCAGTGGGCTCTGTGGTGCAATGGACACAGAACATTGAACTTCTAAAATGAAGATATAGCTGAGACTGTATCAGATACCATTTGCAACAAAGTCCAAAAATGGCTTTTACTTCACCCTCCTCCTATGTTTTGGTAGTTACATTGGGAAGCAATGGATTCATGAATGAGATCATAGAAGACTACAACTGCTACCCAGCATCAGAAAGTCCTCCATGTTCTACTCTGCTCCGCCATCAGCCTACTGTCAGAGGATTGTGGAACTGTGGCTCACTGTAGGGGTCCAAAGCTTCAGGCTCATGTGAGGAAACCACAGCTCAGGCTCACAGGAAAAGACAACCACCACAGCTCAGGTTCACAGGAGAGAGCCATAACTTCTTCACAGGAAGATACCACAACTCTGACTCATGGAAAAGGGATCACATTTCCAGCTCACAAGAAGGCACTACAGCTTCAGGCTCACAGGAGGGGACCACAGCTCCAGGTTCATGGGAGATGGCCACAATTTTGGCTTCATGGGGCGGGGCACTCCAAGTTCTCCAGAGAAGACCACAACTCCATCTTATGTAAGAGGACCAGAGCTCCAGATTTATGGGAGAGGAACATAGCTCCAAGTTGAGAGAAAGAGGCCATAGCTCCAGGTGACAGAGGAGACCAGAACTTTGGGTCCTGGGAGGGGCCACAGACCCAGTTGATAGAAGGGGAACATAGCTCTAGGTTAAAGGAGGCTATCACAGATCCAGTTCCTAGGGGGAAGACCACAGTTTCAGATTCATGGGAGAGGACCACAGTTTTAGCTCATGTGAGGGATCAGAACTCTGGATCATGGGAGGGGACCACAGCTTCAAGTTGAGGGATTGGGGACCACTGCTGCAGCTCACAGGAGGGGGATCCAGGCTTAAGGCTGCCAAGAGGGGACCTCAGATTTACATTCACAGGATGGAAACACAGCTTCAGGTTCATAGGAGGTTATGATAATCCCACAAAGGGGAAACCACAGCTCTGGTTCAGGGAGACAGGCAAAGCTCCAGTTCAGGATAGGGAATATAGCTCCAGGCACATGGGAGACAACCGCTGTTCTAGGGTCACAGGGCAGAAACACAGCTCTAGGTTCACCAGAAGGGAGTCCTAGCTGGAGGTTCACTGAAGGTGAATGACCTTCCCTGCTCACTGGAAATGGACACCACTTCAATTACTCTGGCTCCTACTATTTTCCTGCCTTTGTTGCTCTGACCATATGACTATAGTCACTTCTGCTCAAGTCTTGTGTTCAAGACACAGCACTTTGGACTCTGAGGCAAACAAAGGCAACAGCCTTTACCCCTGCACCCAGCTGACCCTGAGTGTGAGGTACATTACCACGGCCCGACCTCACCCCCACCCCAACTCCCACATAGGCCCAGCCCCTGGCGAGAAAGGCACACTGAGCCCCGGCACCAACGGGAGGTTACAGTCTTAGCCAGAGACTTGTTTCGATGAGAGCTGTTGACACTGCCATCTTGGTTCCCCAACCAGACTCCCTCTTAATTGCTAAGTCTCTTCTCCCCTGAGCCCAGCTTGTTACCTGGATGCTGATGGCAGGCCATTATGGGTTTGCTCTGCAGTGACCATTAACAGACCCAGCTCCTGGCAAGAGAGTGCAACAGGGCACCAAAGAGCAGTGGGGTTGTGGAAAACGTAACTGGTTATACGTGTTCCTTAAGAGGCGGTCTTTACGTGGTCCCTAGTGGCAATTTAAGAGATTGCTGTGACCCAATTCATCAAGAATTTCCAGAACAGTCTTAAAAACCATGGCAAAAGTGATAGCAGGGAAATTGCAGTTGGGGATGAGAACAGGAGAAGCCATGGGTGGGGGCAGTTGAGAGAAAAACTCTTGTGAGGTGTCCCTCCCAACTAGGATACTCCTACTTTAAGTTTTCTTATTCCCTCCTTGATCGCTCCTGACCTTTTGGCGGAAAGGCAGCAGCAATTCCTTCCTGAAAAGAGGCACAAGCCAGCCTTTTCCACCGTCAGATCTAAGCCTTTTCTGTTTTGAAGTACCTTGGCAGCCAGAGAATCTGTTTCGTTCTGAGTAACAGAGAGCTGGAGCCAGGTCCACCAGGGAGTCTCCAAGGGTTCTGAAGGTTGCTGAAATTTGTAGTAGCTGATCACAGGACCGAAGTGGCTAAGATAGCCGTGGTTAAAGGCTGAAGGAGGTCTGAGGAATCTGACAGGAGGAGGTATTCCAAACTTTTGTTAGGCTCATAGAGGAAAAGCCACGTGTCAGTCATTTGGGGGAGGGAATATTTGAAGGACACAGTGATTGTTGCTGAAAGCAGAGGTAGGTGATATGCCAAATGATGGAAGTGAAACAAGAGGGTAGCATTCCTGGCAGAGGGCCCAGGACGAGCTAGTGGAGTTAGGGGAGGTGAGACCAGGGAGTGCCGGTAGGTTGGAGGCCATGTGTTGAGCCACGTGGCAATTCCTCCTGGGTCTGTGAGAAAGTCTTCGTGAAGGATGTGTGGAGTTGAATAATGAGTGAGCAATGTGTTCCCAGGGAATGGCTGCCAGGGAAAGAAGGGGGAGAGATGCAGAGAGGTGTTTTTCCTCTGAGGAGCTCTGAATTAAGGGACTCCTGAAGGTTGTCCCAGAGCAGGAGAAGGCAGAAAGCTGCTGTAGCTGGCCTTGACTCCTCCAATGCCATATATATATATAATGTGAGTTTATTAACTTACAAAGGAATGAGTACCCAGTGCCTTCCAATGCCTTTTGAGCTAAGTCTGGAGCATTGGATTGGGGCCTTTTCCCATAAAATATGGGGTCACGTTTTTATATCTGACATGTACAAAGTGGCCTTGGTTTGTGTTCAAATGTTCAGAGACGCAGGAGTAAAGTGTCACCTTGTGGTCACTGATTTGGCACAGACCCAACAGGAGGTTCAATTAGGATCAGTGGTAAAGAGAAGGGAAGCAGAGGCATTAATGAGAGAGAGCATAGGGTAAGAGTTTTGGATGCCCTCCAGGAGAGGGATGAACAGAGTAGAGAGACTGTAGGAGATCACTACCCCAAAGGCATTGGGGAGGTGCCTCAGAGCACTAAGACAGGCAGTAAGAGAAGGAAATCTGAGTGGGAATGATCTTTGCAAGGTTCCCTGGAGCCCAAGTTCTCCCACTTATGAAAAGAGGCCACGGGCATAAAGAAGGGGCCCCAGGGAGGGGTACCAGGCAATGTCTATAATGGGGAATGAAGAGAATCACCCCTAGTCTGTGTAGGAGGTCACATCCCAGAAGAGCATAGGGGGAGGAGGGAGAAACCAGCAATGAATGGATTAGAAATATGGAGACCAAAGTGCAGAAAACTGGGTGAGTTTCTTTGGGGTCACTATGGTGCCTCTGACCCTCATCATGGCAGGGGAGGTCTGAAGAAGTAGGTGGAAAATTTGGTTAAGAGAGACAGACTAGCCCCAGTGTAAACAGGATGCTTCACATTGACCACAAGAGAGGCAAGGCTTGGTGGGAGGCCCAGGGTGAGGGCATGCTTTTGCCTAGTGCTCATTCCCACTGAGACAGAAACAGAAACCAGGTGTGGTATGGGATTTTGTCAGGTTAGTTTTGTCCTGGCTCGCCTGAGGTTGCATAGCATAGCAGATGCTAGCAGTTGGCATTTAACTTCAAGGTGCCTCTTTTTGTCTCAATTCCCTGCTTCCTATTTCCTTACAGATGGTGCTGAAACCTGGGAGAGAGTTCTTAGCAGGGCCAGGCCCCTGATTCATTCTCTCTCTCTCTTTCTCTCTCTCTCTCTTTCTCTCTCTCTCTCTTTCTCTCAGACATTCTGAACCAGTATGTCCCTAGGGAAGTTTGGTTAAAGTAAACAGAGAGGAACAGAACCTTGCATGCAGATGTCAGATTATTTTTGCTCGATTGAGCTTCCCCTCCCCTCAGTGATAGCTGTAGGGAGATTCTTTGCTAGCCAGCCAGCTCTAACTTGGTGTGAGACACAGCCTGGTCCTGGCAGATACATTCATTATGCAATAAGTTGAATAACTATGCAGAAGACCATCAACGAGATATCATTGGATTCCACTGCAAAGGAAGCCTTAGGAAGCACACAAAGAAGTGCAGCACTCTTTTAAAGATCAAATGTGATCCTAAATAATGTAAAAGATTCAATATCTCTTTTTTTTCTGGTACTGTTTCTGTCCCTCTTGCCTTTTTCTTTAAGATAACATTTCTGTGTTGTCTGAAATAGGAAAATCCTATTATTCCACATTAGAAGAAAAGTGAATTTATTACAATTCTTGGAAATGAGAAAGCAATGTCTCAATGTAAAAATAAAATGTCAGATACCCTTCCTTCTAAACCAAGGCACATGGTTTTATTGAACTTTTTTTTTAATCTTGCTGTACCTCATTCTTTCTGAGAAGCTCAGAGCCATGATAATGATCATTATTCAAAAGGGTTTAATGTATGACATGCCCTTTCTTGACATTAGTTCACTTAATGTACACAGCAAGCCTGAAAGCCAGGTTTTATTATGCCTATTTACAGGTAGATATATTTGAGGGCTAGCAAAGTTGAGCCATGTTAAACTTCATACTGGCTCTTGTGCAGAGCTAGAATTCAAGCCAGGCTGCCTGGTGTCCTGAGTTCCTGACCACTCTGCCATGTCCTGCAGATCTAGAATTTACAGTTTGTTGGTGAGAAATAGGGGAAAAAATTCTTTACCCTGTAACTAATAAATGCCTAGAGGTTCAAATACCATGTAAACTGTTTGGACTATCTTCAGGTTGTTACCAGATAAGACTCTATTTTAAGCAGAGCACATTTAGGATTTCATTACTTTTATGGCTTTAAATGTGTGAGTGTTTTACATTCATGTATGTAAGTGCAACAAATGCACACAATGCCCCCAGAGGTCAGAAGACGGCTACAGATCCCCTGGAACTGGAGTTATGAACCGGTAATAGCTGCCAGGTGGGTGCTGGGAACCAAACCTGGGCCCTCTGCGAGAGCAGCCAGTGCTCAACTGCTGAGGCACGTCTCCAGCCCCAAGATTTTATCCTCAAATTGCCCTCCAAACACTCAATGTTTTTGAAAAAGAAGAGATATTAATTTGAATAAATTTCTTATTCTCATACTCATAAAATTTCATACTCTATGAAGTTTCCTATGGAAATGAACTAGAAATAAGTGAGTATGGAATTTGTAAACATGTCACCCCTTTCTTTGGACAGTCAAATTTTATTTAGCTGAAAACAAGCACTTAATAAACACAAATAATACTAACATGAGAATAATTTAGAATATGTCTGCCTTCTCTTTTGGTTGTGAGTTGAGGCGTATGTGTTTCTAACCAGAATTTACTGATCTGTATCATAAATTGTGAGGATTAGCTCCAATTCATAAAGCTAACTGGGCCTCCAAGAAGTTTCCATTTAAAGCCATTCTAAGATGAAAGCAACTTTCTCAGAGTACATGGGAATCAGTTGTCACAAGTACTCTCTGTGCTATTTACAATCATTGATAATGTGTGCTGATTTACAAAGCATGTTAAAAGACTGTGCAGACCAGCTACACAGTGAGGCGCTGAAGCCAGTGTTATTGCATTCAGATATTAAATTATACTCTACAGTGTATCTGCAAAGCTGCATCTAATCCAACAATATAACATTTGCTAAGCAAAAGCACCTTAATGTCTTTTCTAGGCAAGTAAAAGGTAGAGTGAATGCACATTATTCTCAACAGGGAAATTCTAGTCTATTTCTTCTGCTACTGATGAAGTGATTAAATAAAGAAAACTCAATTTAATATACCAGTGTACCAGCACTAACTTGTACTGAAAAGACTAAGTTATTCAGCATTGTTTGCAGGAGTCTTGGCTTGTAGGGTTTACTGTGGTCAAATATCTTGTCTTCTTTCATTTCAAAACAAATTGATATGTTCAATTATTTATCAAGCTACTATACATAGACTCACGAACAATAGATGCAAAAAAGAAAGATGTGTTTGCCTCTTAGGGTAGGAATGTCAGTTTGAGCACTTTCTACATTTTCAAACATAAATAAGCACTAACAATTATCTGAACAAACCTCTTAGCAGCATAATAGAGATTATTTGTTAAGATTTTACAGAGGAAAAAATCAAGTCAGAGAGTTCTAGCAGACAGCCCAGTTGTCCAGCTCATAACCCAACACAAGGCTCTATCCTCAAGCCAACCTAATAGCCAAATAATGGCTTTCCATACATAGCTGTGCTTGCTCAAGTAGTGAAGATTTGTTATCCCATTTAACATTTTAATTTGTAAATGTCCGATTAAAATAGTATAAGCAAAATTTTTGAATGTTTTTTTCTACAGTTTAAAATGAAGTTGTAATGGACAAAATAGAAAGGTCTTAATTTAGGAAATTCCTTTAAATATTTTATTATTGACTTAACAAATAAAACAAGTATGGGGCAAAAGTAACTGTAAGTTAACTTTGTTTCCACCTTTCAAGTTACCGGTGACACTAGTTTTCTTACCAAGCATGTGTTTTTAATGTGTGCATGCATATAGAATTTAAATTAGACCTACTAACTAGACTGCTCTAAATATTTTAATATCTACCTCATAATTTGAAAAAAAGTTTCTTGAATCTGGATTATCTTTCAAGTGCAAAATATATCATAAATATTTTTCTTCCATTAAATGTACAGGCAAATTAACTTGGAAGTAAATTTGGAAATATATTGGAATATCTCTATCTGCTAATTTTACAAAACATTTTACTGTTCTATGTATGTTAGTTGCCTAAATAGCACCCAGTGACTACCACACCCCCCCAAAAAAAAGAAAAACAAAAATTTTAAAAGCCTCATGAAAATTGCCAATTTGCTTCTTAGTGTCTTCTTACTCCTTTGTAGGAAATCATGTCAGTTAGTGGTAAATGCTCATCAGAAAGCAGCATTATTAGAATTCATAAGAGCATTTTATTACCATCTTTTTTATAGGCTGCATAACATTTATGTCTGGACAATTAAGTACTCAACTTACCTAAACCTGTGGAGGGCACTGAATGTTTTTCACACCAATTTCTTATACAAAGTTGGAAGCTGAAGCTTAAGTCATATCTACTCATTAGAAACAAGATGATTCTATTCACACCCCTGCCAGAAGCAATAATGGTATTATTCACTTCTTGAATATACAATTCCTTCAACTTTTATGATATCGAAGGGCAAAAATAACTACTTTATGTTAGCATGTCGTATTTTTTCTTTTCTCCTTTCATCTCTCTTCCTCTCCCCCCACCCGTGTGTGTGTGTGTGTGTGTGTGTGTGTGTGTGTGTGTGTAAAGTGTGAGTGTGGTGTGTGCATGTCATAGCACATGTAGATGTCAGAGGAAACCTTGGGTGTCAGTCTTCACCTTTTACCTTGTTTGAGGCAGTCTGGTTTTTGTTGCTGGTACACCAGGGTAGCTTGCCCACCAGCTTCCAAAGATTCTTCTGTCTCTACCTCCATCTCACCTATGGGTATTGGGATTACAGAGGGGTTCTACCATGTCTGGGTGCTGAGGATCTGAAGGTGGGTTCTCATTCTTTTGCAGCAAGCACTTTAGCCTCTGAGTCATCTCTCCAATCTCCAAAGTAGTATATTTTCAGAAAGGCTTTTTTCTTTTCTTTCTTTTTTTTTTCTGTTTAAGGGATTTTTAAAAAATAAAATGATCATTATAGTTTGCTTTGCTTTCCTTAAACATAGCAATATTGAAAGCCTACTTAATTTTTTACCATAAGTGTAAACTTTAATCTCACTAAATCTACTACCAGTAGTAGTTTCCAATCAAGTTTCTTCAAGGCTCTTCTTTGGCTCATTTACTACTCGATTAGGATCCATTTGACATAGTCCATTTGTTCCTATCATTCATTTTCATATGTCTATGAAGAATAACAGGAAACAGTCTCTCCCTTTTTTTTACCTGTATCTTTAATTATCAAATCATTTTTCTCAGATAGTTCACTGTATTCATTCTTACTGTTTAAGTATATATTTGTCCACAATATTTTTTAAAATTTGTTATGCTTAAGTACTTTCAAGATATTCCATTTTAAGAAGCTGTTTATATCATTATAAATATTAAAAAGTACTGAGTACCTAAGACAAATAGCTCAGATTGCTGCCAGACTTCTTCCCAAATCCCAACACAAAGGATCAATGACCTCCTGACCTTTTCCTTAAATTTTCTGTTGGTTTTATATTTTGTAGATCATGTACTTTACTTGATTGAGTATCTCCCACCAAATTTGCTTCACAAAGAGATTGTTAAGTTGTTTTTACAATAAGGTAATTTCTTATAAGATGTAGACAAAAGAGTTACCTCTCTGACCACTACCAGAGAAAATTTCCAAAAAATAGTATCATCACAGTAAAACACGAGAGTGTTTTATATTCAGAGCTTAAAAGTAAAAAGATAAAGTGAGGTGTGGTGGCACATGCCTTTAATCCCAGCACTCAGGAGGCAGAGGCAGGCAGATTTCTGTGAGATCAAGACCAACTTGGTCTATCTAGCAAGTTCTAGGCCACTTGGGACTACAGGGAGACCCTGTCTCAAGAAAGAAAGAAAAAAGAGATAAATATTGTGAAGTTCAATATATTTGCTTATTTTCTTTTCCTTTTACAGTAGAACCATAAATTTCTCTTTATACTACCTCTATGAAATATCAAGAGTTTAAAGAGAAAGAATCATGAAAGCCAGGAAAATGCTCCCCAACTGATACAAAGTGGCAAGGGACAGCAGATTTTTGAGTTACGGATGAGTATTTGATCCATTGGCTACGGCTCCTAAAATGAGTTTTATTGGTCTGTTTTGCTGTTGTGTGCTTTTTAAATCTCCAGAGACTCTAAATTGGTTATAAGTTGATGAAACAGTAGCATTCTACCTCATAATGAAATTTTGGATCACAGCAACACAAAGCGATTCAGATCTCCATTCCCTTACCACCAGCTTCATTCAAAACCCCTGGAATTTGATGATCCATAAAAGGAAGATACTCCAATGATCACTTGCTGGTTAGTAGAGGAGTTTGCTGATCTTTATGCCATCGACATATGCTGGTTGGTACATTCCAGATAAATAATAAGTGCTATGTAACTGTTGGCTCTCTTTGAATCCCGAAGGTGGAATAGGTTTGAAAACAAGAATAAGAAAAGCAATAGCTTTACACCTGGTACTGAGCAGTATGAAGATCAATTGAAGGAAAATAACCATTACATAGTAATGTCATCAGCTGGAAAACAATGATCAGAATCAAAGCTGTTGATGGTCACTAGGAGAACATTTGTTGACTTTTTTAGTACCAGATAAAGAGGAGAACCATGAATTGTGAAGTTCATCTATATTACAAAATCATTTAAAATAAAGAAAATGAAGATTCAATCTTCAACATGTTTTTCTTAGGAAAGTTTCTGAAATGAAATGGACTTTCTTCAGCCTACATCAATGGTGCAACAGCAGACCCGGGCTCCCAAAGATATCCATACCCCAACACTGAGCTCTGTGAATACGCTGTCTTATGGCGCAAACTGAGATTGGTTTTCTGGGTTACTACAGTGTAATCATTCGTATCCTTACAAGAGAAAGGAAGGAGATGAGACACAGGGGAAAGGATATGACGGAGGAAGCATGTGGAGCGGGAAGAGGAAGTGAAGTCTCTACAGGTCACTTCAGAGGTGGAGCAGCAGTGACACCCACGAGCACACATGCCGCCTTTGGATGCTCGAAGATTCATGGAATTGTTTTCTTCCCTAGAACTTCTAGAAAGAACTCTGGTAACATGTATTTTAGTATTTTAAGCACCCAGGACTACAAACAATGTAGTAGTGTTGTTTTCATTTACACAATTTGTGGTAATTCTTTACAGCAGCGATTAAAAACTAATGCAATCCAGGTGAGCACTGTCCTCACACACTCATAACAACCACTGACACCGACAGCCGGACTGCAGCACAGTTGCAACGAATAGCGCTTGTCACCTAAGACAATGGGCATTGCCTACTCTTTGTATACTGCTCTGAAGTATGAAGAGGAAAGTGAAAAACAAAACCTTTCATTTTCTTTAAAGCATCTGCTTTGTTTCCCTGGCCTTTTCAATAGCTTGTGAAACTAAGAAACAGTAACAATCTGTGGGGTGTGCAATTTCTGAGCAGCAAGTACAGCTTTTAGTTCTCCAAGTATGAATTACAGTCTAAGGTCTACAAGTTCAGTTTCATGGTATATCTATCTCTCTCTCCAGCCCTAAAACTTAGCACTGCTTTTGGCACCGAGTTTTGGCACATCAATAATGTGCTAAACTCTTCAAAGTTTTAGAAGCTGAGAAACAGTGCATGCTATATATTTTTTGTTCAATTATTCTGTGAGTGATCTGTGTTCTATTGTGTGTGCAGGGAGTCTTACTTATGTGGCACCTAGAATAAAATAGGGATATCAAAATGCTTGCTATAAATTGTGACATTGATGATGATGATAATGATATAATAATAATATTAACTTTGTTTCTTCTCACCAAAATGTCCATGAGCAGAGTCAAAATCAAAATAGACACTTACAATTGAAAAACCTCACATCCATTATCATTAATTATTGATTTCATTAATATTCAAAAATACATTCGCATATATATTAAATATCCATATATAATACACACTAATGCACACTAAATTCATAAGCACAGATGCCTGAGTTATTGATCACACCTACACACCTGGTGGGAGACAGGTCCATTGTCTGCTAACCTAGCTCCCCAAATTGTTTTAAAATGAAATGTAACAAATGAGATAAGCACCCTCCTTGGAGTGCTAAATTTCCCATTTCTGTCTGCAGGAGTCAAGTAAACCCTGAAGTGTTCCTTCTATGGCGACTGCGAAGAAGACTAAATCAGAAACTTTGATCTTTTCAGCATACCTCTTCTCCCTTACTAAGAACTCTCCACTGTTTTCCCATTTTCCCCATAGCATTCATAGTTCTGGCCGCTCTCCTCTGTCTTTAGCAATAAGAAAGTTATTACTCAACCCCACGGAATAGTTCAAGGCAGTCTTTTTACAGGCCTGGGTTCGTGGTTGTTAGAAGTCTCCCCAGTTCCTCCACTGCCTTCCTCAGGCAGTCTGCACTCCCATACGAAGAAGCACACAGACCTCCTGAAGAAACTGGAACACACTTCTGAAGGAATTCAAAATACCATGTCCTCTGGGGCACCTCGGAGTTTATTTCTCTTCCCCAAATTCTCTCTTCCCGTCATTTGTTTATAGTATGATAAAACTTTCTGTAGATGTCATAACCCCCTTTTCACTGCAATAATCGGAAGAAGTATCAGGAGGAAAGGGTCGAGGCTGATGGTGCTATTTTTTTGTTTGTGAATTATCAAAATTGCATGAATACAAATCTATATAAGCCATTAAAGATGGTAGAAAAAAAAAGAAAATAAAGTTGGTTTTCAAAAGGACCAAAGTAAATCATGATACAAGTCACAGAGGGGAAAGCGGGAACCAAACCAAAAGACAAATTACATTTTGCCTTTGTAATCTAGATCTACTGCAAATTTTTTCAGCTCTCATTTATGTAGGTGTTGGGAGAGTGGAGAAAAACAGAGAACAAACCCCCATTTATCCTTTCTAAACACAGGAAGGTGGATTTGGCTGATGAATGCTACCTGCAGCAAAGGCTGTGAGAATGAACTGACCAGGGAAGGAGCAGGCAGACACTGGTCCTGTCAGTTCCCTCCCTACTCAGCTCACCTTTATGTGGCAGTTTAGACCTTCATCACTTCTTCCTTTAGCTGCCTACTTAAACTGCAGCACAATGCAAATAACATTCATTTGTCAAAGCTTTTATTTACAAAAGCCATAGCGCACGATGTGCAGTACTCCATGGGGAACTGAAGTGATAAACTTTTCTTACTTGTTACTACTTACATGCAAAATGACCAAGGAGCGTTTTAGAAGAAAATATATTCTTAAAAATGTAATTAAATTTCCCTTCTTTAAAGGTAGTAATTATTACACAATACAGATAGACATACATATATATTTATACATGAAATACATAATTCATATGTATGTACTCAATAATTTTTTAGATTATATAAGAAATTAGATACCAGGTTGTATTAGTTACTTTTCTGTTGCTGTGATAAAACTCTGTGACCAAGACAACTTATAAAAGGAAGTTTGTTTGAGCTTACAGTTCTAGGGGTAACAGCCCATAATGGCAGGGGACCTATGGCGCAGATGTGACCAGAGCAGAAAGC
This sequence comes from Nannospalax galili, assembly GCF_000622305.1. Lineage (NCBI taxonomy): Eukaryota > Metazoa > Chordata > Mammalia > Rodentia > Spalacidae > Nannospalax > Nannospalax galili. The sequence goes on from NW_008329138.1 coordinate 2,150,577, forward strand.
CAAGTCATCACATCTTCAAGAAGCCACAGGAAGCTGAGATTGACTGGAAATCCAGCAAGGTTCAAGAACTCACTAAGTCCACTCCCAGTGACACATTTCCTTGAGTAACGTCACACCTTCTAAAACTTCCTAAAACAGTGCCAACAGCTGGGAACAAAATGTCCAAATGTTTGTAGGCCAAGGGGAAGATGCTCATTCAAACCACCACCCAGGCTTGCTCTCAGTTTGCATCTTTCCCTATTCTACTTTACAAGCATATATTCATTGTGAGAGACTATATCGTGCAATTTATGAAGATGAAATTATCATTTTAAAATGTATATTTTCATAGACCATAGCCCTTATACAACTTTAAATTGCTTCTTTTGATACTCAGCTGATTAATGAATGATTGATTCTTTAACAAGACTTCAAAAATAATTGTCAAGACAGAAAATGGATCCTGACATAGGTCCAGCTCCCTGAGACCAGGGGACAGGTTGACAAGTCTTCTGTGCAAGTGCCCTCCTAAGAGTTGAAGTATCTGCCATATTCCTATGGGACTACTTGGGATAGTTTCTCACATTGCTAAGTACCACAGAAAAGAGCTGGTGCTGCAACACTGCACCCCACATGGTACCCCAATTCTGGACAGTTATAAAAGCTCTGATGGTATAGCACCCAGGGCCAGCACCCAGTGACTCAGAGGTATTTCCCAAAGACCAAAGATGCTTTGCAAGCTTTTTTCTGTGGCTCTTCAGGTTTTTTTAAAACCCCTTTATTTCATTTACCTGGAAAAGAATTCTATGGCTATGACATCATGAAATGTGCTTCAATCCACAGTTATTTCTAAAATGTTTTCTTACAGGTCAGAAAACAAGTAAACAAGTATTTCACAGATCCGCTTGTTCACTCTCTATATACCATCACTTTCCATTCAGCAGAAGAGTAAACTTCATCCCTGGAATGATATTTCTGCAGAATAGCTAAGAAAGCCAGACGGAGCCCGTCAGAGGTACTTCGCCTGTGAGGGCAGCAGGTGTGTGGGGTCATTGGCAAATGCCTCCAGGGCCTATGTGGAGGCTTGCTGCTCCATCAGAATGACAGGGAGAATGAATGAATTCTTACTTTATTTGGGGGAGAAATATCAATACCACAGAATAATAGAGCTACAAATGCTTGTGGCAAGGGTAGGTGACAAACGTGTTCATTAACTGAACTTGTTGTTTTGTATAAAACTGGAAACAAAGGGACTCAAAAAGACACAATGAAAGACAATGAATGCAGGCACTAAGAGCAGAAGTCTCGTGTACGTTCTTCTCAAGATTGCGTGTGGAAGGTGAGGGATCATTTCCAGAAAAGGTCACAGTACATGTTCCTCATCTCAGAGACATAATTTCTCAACAATTACTCAAGAAGACATCTGAGTACTTTATTTTCATCACTTCTGGAAACATAGAAGTGTACACGATGCCAATGAAAGCAGATGAAGGAGCTAGTCAGATTGGACAGTCCAATTCATGTAGTAATTCTGGGCAGATGGTGATGGTTTCAGAGACTATGTGACCAGTGGACATGATGCAACCAGTGGACACTGAGTATGTGACTGGTGGACATGACATAGTATGTGACCAGCGGACATGACATAGAATGTGACAAGTGGACTTGACATAGCATGTGACCAGTGGACTTGACATAGCATGACTGCTCTCTCAGCAGTGTCCTTGGCAGTCTGCATTCTGACTGCATGTTTACATTAGCCTCTGTTAAGAACAAGCATTTTCCCTTTTTCATATCAATTTAATTTGGGCATGTACTTAATGCACATTGTGTTTATATATTCTTGGTGCGATAATAAATAAATCCATCCTGGTCTCATCTGATGAAGAAACAACAACTGACTTCGATCTAATTCTGTCATTTAGCTTTTCATCTCTCGTGTACAAGAAAAGTTCCTAAATCTGTGTCACTGGAATTTCTCTCCAACTCAAGATACTTGAAAAGCAGCAATGAAGCCCAAACCCAGCAGACAAGAAGAAATAACAAAAATCAGAGCAGAAACTAATGAAATAGAAACAAAGAAAACAGTACAAAGAATCAACGAATCCAAGAGCTGGTTCTTTGAAAAGATAAACAAGATTGACAGACCACTAGTCCATTTAACCAAAAGAAAGAGAACCTCCAAATCAAAAAAAATCAGAGATGAAAGGGGAAACATCACAACAGATACCAAAAAGATCCAGAACATTATAAGGGAGTACTTTAAAAACCTATATGCTACTAAATTTGAAAACCAAGAAGAGATCAACAGCTTAAACAGACCCATAACACAAAAAGAAATTGAAACAGTAATACAAAACCTCCCAGTTAAACAAAGCCCAGAACCAGACAGATTTACAGCAAAATTCTACCAGACACTTACAGATCTGCATGCAATACTACTTAAATTTATTCAAAAAGATAGAAATGAGGGAGAACTTCCAAATTCCTTCTATGAAGCCAGCATCACTCTAATGGCAAAGCTAGGTAAAGACATAACCAAAAAAGAAATCTATAGATCCATATCCTTAATGAACATAGATGCGAAAATTCTCAACAAAATAATTGCAAACTGCATACAGACACACATCAAAAAGATCATCCACCATGATCAAGTTAGCTTTATATCAGAGATGCAGGAATGGTTCAATACATGCAAGTCAATAAATGTCATTAATTATATAAATGGACTCAAAGACAAGAACCACATAGTCATCTCAATAGATACAGAGAAAGCCTTTGACAAAATTCAACATACATTTATGTTCAAAGTCCTAGATAGATTTGGACTGGAGAGAACATATCTCAACATAATTAAAGCCATATACAACAAACCCACAGCCAACATCATTCTAAGTGGAGAAAAACTAGAAGAATTCCCATTGAAATCAGGAACCAGGCAAGGCTGTCCACTATCTCCACTCCTTTTTAACATAGTATTTGAAACTCTTGCAGGAGCAATGAGACAAGAGAAGGAAATTAAAGGAGCAATAATTGGAAAAGAAGAGATCAAATTATCCCTTTTTGAAGATAATATATATCTAAGAGATACTAAAAATTCTACCAGAAAACTCCTAGAAATTATTAACACATTCAGTAAAGTGGCAGCTTACAAAATTAATCTACAAAGGTCTATAGCTTTTCTATATACCAATAACAAGCAATCAGAAAAAGAATACATGGAGACATTCCCTTTCACAATAGCTACAAAAAGATTAAAAAAAATCTTGAAATAAACCTGACAAAGATATTAAAGACCTCTATAATGAATTTTTTAAATCTTTAAAGAAAGAGATACAGGAAGATATCAGAAGATGGAAAGACCTCCCATGCTCATGGATGGGAAGAATTAATGTGAAAATGACCATCTCAGACCAGCCATTTATAGATTCAGTGCAATGCCAATCCAAATCCCCATGACATTCTTCAGAGAGCTGGAAAAAAACACCCTAAGATTCATATTGAAACATAAGAGATCTCAGATAGCCAAAGCAACACTGAGCAATAAGAGCAATGCTGGGGGGATTACTATACCAGACTTTAAACTGTATTACAGAGCTACAGTCATAAAAACAATGTGGTACTGGCTGAAAAATAGACCCATAGATCAATGAAAAAAAATTGAAGACCCAAATATGAGTACATGCAATTTCAGCCATCTGTTATTTGACAAAGGGGCCAAGAACATTCATTGGAGGAAAGACAGCATTTCAGCAAATGGTGCTGGTAAAACTGGATCTCCACATGTAGAAGAATGAAACTAAACCCCTATCTTTCACCTTGCACAAAAGTCAATTCCAAATGGCTCAAAGACCACAATGTAAAGCCTGAAACTCTGAAATGTTAGAAGAAAACATTGGCAATTACCTACAAGATAGAGGTGTAGGAAAGGATTTTCTAAACTGGATATCAATTGCTCAGGAAACAAGGTCAAGAATCAAGAAATGGGATCTCATTAAACTAAAATGCTGCTGTACATCAAAAGAAGTAACCAAGGAAGTGAAGAGAAAACCCACAGAATGGGAGAAAATCTTCACCAGCAACACATCTGACAGAGGTTTTATATCCAGAATGTATAACGAACTCAAAAAACAAAGACTCAAGAAAGGAAGTAACCCAATTAAAAGATGGGCTAAAGAGCTGAACAGAGAGTTCTCAAAAGAAGAAATAAAGATGGCATCTTAAAAAGTGTTCAACATCATTAGAAATTAGGGAAATGAAAATTAAAACCACTTTAAGATTTCATCTTACCCCAGTCACACTGGCTAAGATCAAGAGAACAAATGATACCAAATGTTGGAGAGGATGCTGGGAAAGAGGGACGCTCATCCACTGCTGATGGGATTGCAAACTTGTTCAACCCCTATGAAAGCAGTGTGAAGAACTCTTAAAAAACTACAAATGAACCTATCATTTGACCCAGTTATACCACTCCTTGACATATACCCAAAGAACTCATCCTATTGCAGAGACACTTGTACATCCATGTTTGCTGGTGCTCTTTTCACAGTAGCTAAGAGATGGAAGCAACCTAAGTGTCCCTCAACTGACAAATGGATAATGAAAATGTGGTTCATTTATATAATGGAGTTTTACTCAGCAGTAAAGAAAAATGAAATTTGCAGGTGAATGAATGGAACTAGAAACTGTTATACTAAGTGAAGTAATACAGACTCAGAAAAAAAAAAATAAAAGACATATGTTCTCCCTCATATGTAGATCCTAGCACACCAACTCTTCATAAGTGAGTATTTATCCAGACATAACTACAGGAACCAGGAAAATGAAAAGCATCCAGGGAGGTAAAGGAAAAGAAAGAATCTGAAAGAGAAACAGGTAGGAAACAGGTGTTAATAAGGGAGATATGGATAAGAATGAGGTTATTTTGCCGGGTGTGTTGGTGCTCGCCTTTAATCCTAGCACTCAGGAGACAGCAGCAGGCAGATCTCTGTGAATTCTTGGCCAGCCTGGTTTCCATAGTGAATCCAAGCCAGCTGCGGCTACAGGGAAACCCTGTCTCAAAAAGACCGAAAAATAAATAAAAAAATAAAAAATATTTTTAAAAAAATGGGGCTATTTTAAGGGGAGATGGGAGGGAAGGTTATACAAGGAACCTAGGGGATAAAGGGAAAGATGGAGCTCAAGAGAGATGAGATGAGACCATAGGGGAAGGGTACTATTAAGGGAGAAATGGGGAAAACAGGGGCACCTTAAATGGGGAAACCATGGTGGAAGGGTTAGACAATGTGAGAGGTAAATAATGCATAGCTAGTTTAAAAAAATAAAAACAGAGGTAATGGTATTAATTGAAAAACTTACTGTCAAATTATACAAACAAGTAGCTCAAGGAATATAATACACATATAGGCAAGGTTTGTCTGAGAACGTTTGGTCTTTGCCCAAGCTTCATCTACATGGCACATAGTAATTGAAAGTACCAGACTGGTGGAACTAACCTTTTTGAATGTCTAACAGCCATACTTTGAGGCCTATACTAATTTGATCAGAGGGACATAAAGGACAGTGTTTGCTTCTTGCCCTCTTAGGTTGACTAAGCTCCAGGGCACTATGAGCACCTCTCAAAATGTCCCGTAACTGTGGTACGTCACCTGTCCTCTTGATCAAGGAAGCCATGGAGACCCCACCAAATGGACTTGAGCCAGTGTCCAGTCTACAAAGAGGAGGGTCAACACAGAGGAACATTTCCTCCATGTTGCCAAGTGAAGCTGCCACAGTCAAGCAGGACCTTTGTCTTATCTTCACATAAATGGAACTGGTAAAAGAAAGGAGCCAGGGGCTCCTCCCAAGCCCATGTGACCCCTGAGGAACAGATCCTCAAACGACCTTAAGAGTAAAAATAAATTGGTTTATCTGGGCCAACTGTATAGTCTTAAACACCCAAAAGGAAAGTATAACCAAAGATTAAAGGGATCAATATAATTCGTTAAGAGGCCATATGTATAGTTAAAGGCTACATAACAAACAACAATGCCAGATAGGAGATACCTTCTTTTGAGTTGTTGGCCAGGGTGACCCAAAAGACTCCAGACAGTAACCCACCATAGAATGGGGAAAATGAACGGCAGACCCCAATCTCATCTAAAGGAATATTGGCAACTGATTGGTGCTAGATGAGGAAGAACTGATCTTCCTAAACCAAAGAACTCTAGACAGGTTGACTAGATTCAGCAGATAGACAAGCACCAGAGAACAGCTGGGGGCACTGACAACACAGTGGACAGTAACAGTAATGACAGAGTATATGGGCTCCAGTGGGAGGTGGTCTATGGAAGGGCACCACTTGTAATGTGGGTATATAGATGAATAAGATTGTTTGGAATGTTCTGGATGAAATGCACACAAAAAAGTTCAATAAATAAAAAAGGAGTTATATTTGAGGGGGAAGTATAAAAATTTGCTTCATGTTAATTAGTAGGTGTGAAAAACTTTACCATTCAAATCTACCTGATGACTTTATATCCATACTCAGGTGCCAAGAATCTGTGTGTAACCTACTGTGACTAGTAATAATCAGATACAGAGAGATTAAAGATGCATGTGCAAACATCTAAGTGTTAGTAACATTAAAAATGAGTTTTTCTGTATGAAACAGTATGTTTTAAAATGACATGGAGATCTTTTTTAAAGGTTAAAACTCATTCAATTTTATGTCTTACAGGGTTTATACTGAGTTCAATATTGTATAACTGTATTAATTCAACTGTGAACCTAAAATTTTTCAGCCAATATTGAATGAGATGCATCTTTGCTCTGGAAATTGTTATTGAATATGTTAATGCTGTAATGACATGCTTCTTCTAATCATGTGGTTATTAAATAAATAAATTTAAAAAAAGATTTTTGCATCTCAAATAATTCAAAAAGTAAAAGAATGTTGGAGTTAACTTGTTCTAGCAATACACCCCTGGTGGAATGCCCAAGTGACTTATTTTCTGTGAAAGGTCTTTTGTAACTACGTGGTTGCTACTTTTTCTGAACATGGTTCTTCAACCCTCCATTCCAACCATATCCTTTCCAATTGCCTTATGTTTACTGTTATAAATGGAAAGCAGACATTATTCCAAGGGGCAGTCAGGAATAATCTGGGGGGGGGGTATCTGCACTGAGCAGGTTTTAATGATGAGCTTCACTGCTTCTGAAATGCAAGGATATGGGTCTACAAAGCACAAGTATAATGTTGGTTCACTATGGAACTTATAATTTACCTTTATTAAAAGATTAGCTTTCCCCAAATTCAGCCTTATGGATATTTTATGCAAGATAATTCTTTGTTGTGGAGGGCTGTTCCAATCACTACAGTATGCTTAAGAGTGTCCTTGAGGTTTGGAAAGATAACTTTGTAGATAAAGTGCTATTTGGGCAAGCATCACTGCATCTCTGATCCCCAGCACCCATATAAAAGCTGTGCAGGCATGGCAGCCACCATAATCCCCGCCCTCGGAAGCAGAAACAGAGGATCCCTGGAGCAAGCAGATTGACTGGAGTAGCTATTGTGGGTCTGATGGAGAGACCCTGTCTCAATAAATAAAGTGGAGAGCAATCTACAAAGATACCTGATGTCAACCTCTGATCTCCACATGCATATACATGCATGCAAACATACATACATACATACATATCACATGCACATATACCATACACATACATGTGCCAAAAACATTAGCATCCTTGTCCACAAGCAGATGTCAGCACCACTATCATCCAAGTTTTTACAAGCACAGACATCTCTAGATGTGTCTGTTATGTCCATGAAAGCGAAATACCCCTGACTGAAGATCACTGTGCTGAGCAAGCTGTACACATGGAACTTTCATTACTGTTCGCCCAGTTAAACACAGTCCTGAAACTAAAATGGGTAAGAAGGGAAAACAACACTGGAGATAAGGAAAACAATGAGGAAATGTTAGGGAATGCCAGTACCAAGCCACTCTAAGGAATGACTGCCAACTACATGACACACTTCACATTGGGAGAAGGACAAAGTAGCAGGCACATTTGTGTGTGCACCACATATATATGTAGCCATGCATATGCGCACACACACAATAGAAACCATGGGCCCACCTCCAAACCTTCAGTTCTCATCCATCTGCTGAGGATTCCTTTTTGCCTTCCCCATCTCAGTTGAGTCCTTGTTTTATACTGAGAATTCTGACGGTAAACAATATCAGCATACTTACTTTCTTGTCTAATCCTGTAATACATTTTGGCTTCAGAACTGCTTTGTTCACAACGTTAGATAAATAATAAATAAATAAATAAATAAATAAATAAATAAATAATAAATAGATAGATAAGCAAATAACAACAAACTTACAAAATGTGTCCCGGGCTTGTTTGAAGTTTCCCTTACTGACATGCCACTAAAGACTGAAATGCAGAGTTGAAGACCCAAGCCAGTAGCAGAAAGCCTGCCTAGCGAGCGTGGGGCCCAGGTACAAAAGGAGAGTGGGGTGTTTTCTTTAACTACTTGGATCAAAGTTTCTCATTTTCCTTTTCTTTTCTGTTGGGTTCAGATTTGATCCAAAAACTCTTTCAATTGTTTCAGTTCCGTCTCAGTTTTAGTTTTTGACCCATAAAACATAAATAAAAACTAATATATCATATGAAATCACTTTTAGTATAACCCTTACAAGGTAAACAATACAATTTTCTGACAAATCTGTTGGTCCTTTTCAGATTTATTGTGGCACGCTAAAACAGCCTCTCATATTCAGAGTATACCTTTTAGTTTTAGAAATAAATATTTTTCCTTCTTGTCATTAAAAGTTTTGGCTTCATGAATCAGTATGGGCAGCTGACTGAACTATGTAATTAAATAAAGCCATCTCTCTGAAGGGAAGTATTTTACTTGAAGTGTGCTTGTCTGCCAGAAAACGTGAGTCTGACTTGGAGTGTTTGCAGACAGGCTCAGGCTCTCTGGTTCCACTGGTTTCTCTAACACAAAGCCTAGTCATCATATAAAGGTAATTAAACTGGTAGTGTGTTATTAATGCCGCTGTTGTCCTCCTGAATTAGTGTGTGTCAGATTATAAAAAGTTTCAGGTTAGAAATTTGACAACAGTGGATTCAATTTTTATAACTAGGTTTTAGGAAATGCCCTTTCTCTAAGCTATGTGATTAATGCTGTTATAAGTATTAGAGATGTGTATCTTTTTCTCATATTCTTAATAATGTGTACATATTTATCAGAAATCTATTGCTATCCTCTTCCCTGTGATCATCATGATTACAACACCATTCTGGTTAAATTTCTAGCCAAAAATAAATCATTTTGGTAAATGTACACAAATGTATAAACAGTTACCACAATTCTACTCTGCAGTTATGTAAGGTAGCAGATCCTTCATCTTTCCTGTTTAATTTCTAGAAATTAGATATTTCTAACTGAAGAAACCCACCCAGGTTTTCCCTTGGCTTCTGCAACTATGAGGACATGATTTCCCTTCAGGTTTAGCTGCAAGTTCTATCATTCGACACACGTTCTCATGCACAGATGCTCAAGGTCAATTAAATAATTCTCCAATGCTATTATTTTCTCTCTTGCCACTGATATGATGAGACCCAAGTCTGCTGGTTCCCATAGCCATCCTAATCAACAACCTAGTCATGACTCCACATGCTACCCACGACAGAAAACAGTGTCCAGACCCCTGAGGTGGAGAGGCAGAAACAGTAGAGCCTAGACACTCTACCTCTATCTCCAGTAACTCAGACCTCACACAACAGATGATTCAGAGACTGTGGACCACTAGCATATTAGAGATGCTACTATCTTTGTATGGGTTGGGGAGCATTCTTCTTGGTTGGAATGACCTTTATATTTTTTCCTATACTCTTCCGTTCTTGAATTCTGTATTAGATTGGAGATGTTTTATGACGAATAAAATTCCTACCCAGTGTTCAATATTTGGCCCTCAATAATACGTTGCTTCTTCTTCCTCCTTCTCCTCCCACACTCCTCTGGCTTCTCTTTCTCCTCCTCCTCCTCTCTCCCTCCTTCCCTCTCTCACTCTCTTACTCTCTCACTCTCTCACTCTCTCCTTTCTTCACTTCTCTCCTTTCTTGGTACTGCTTACTGTGAATACTGTGATGCTCTTGGACCCAAAACATTTTCTTGGCCTTTACTTTCAGTCAACCGGAATGACAGCAAACAGTATTCCCCAGTTCTGCTTTGAACCAACATGGACAGCGTAGCAATGGTAAAGACCATAGCTTCCACCCGCTCAGGTGACTCTGAGGTGTGTTCCTTACTGACTCTTAAGATTTTGCCAACAGCCCAAATGCCCTTTAAAGTGATTGGCTCCAACACACACAGTCCATTAGTTCTTCCCTTCCATGTGATGTGTCCTTTGACATTTCTTACAAGTGGGCTCCTTTCCCACATAAACTGCTTACATTCAAAACTTTGGCTCAGGTTCTGCTTCAAAGGAAACTCAAACCAAGACAATTTTTTAAACAGATTTGTTTGGAGGAGTGATAAAAAGAAGTTCAGCTCATACAAGATTCTCTAGATACAGCTTCTACCCCTTGTTAAAGAGTGTAACAAAAAGCCAAAGATGTATTTTAAGACTAATTATAAATATTTAGGCATTGGGAACTGTAGTTCCAAATATAAAGAAGAAAATCATTCTAAATTTGTACACATATTGGTTTGTCTTTTATTACACTGAATGTGCAGCTTATTTATTCACCATCTGTATTTGGGGAGAAGCTTAGGAAAAATGGATAGGTGTGTGCTCTACAGCTGTGCCTGTAAAAGGCAGAACAACTTTGTCTTGCACAAAGGTCTCTATCCCAATCCTCACCTCCAGGGGCTCCAGAAGACTGCTCCAGAGTTCAAATAACAGTCTAACAACATCATGCTATCCTTAAGACACTTCTATTTTAAGCATGTTTACAGACAGGATTAAAAGCTGTCCATCTATAGCCTTCTTGAATCCCGCAGGCCCTAAGCAATTCAGGGAATATCTGTTAAGCAAAAGCAGATTGAATTGAATAAGTTTCTGAAGGAAACTTAGTTACAGTTGACTTAACTATCTGGTACAACTCTAGGGTTTTGAGGTAAAAATAACAAAAGAGTTTTATTTGATTAATTTTGAAGTCAATCAACATAAATGAGTACATAAACTTAATTTTTTAAACCAAATAGATTTAAAATAAAAATAAGGGTTTATAAAGCAATTGAATAGTTCATTGCTTTATGAAATAATTAAATGAGGATTACATATAGTCTTAAATGTCAGATTCTGAAGATGTGCAAAGAAGAACTTACCAGGTCTCAGCTTAATTTAATGGGCTAGAGTAGTTAATTATTGAAAATAATTCCAACTGAAATGTGGTAAGGAGTTTTGCATAAATATACAATTAATGCTTATTTGCAAATCATTACTGAGTACATTATTCCTTTATTTTTGAAACATAAATGAACATGACATAACCTCACAGTAGGTATGCATATTTTTAAGAGAAATCTGGTGATGTGGTTTCTGAACATACTGTGAATATTGTTACCCACAATGCAAGTCTAGTATTATGGCATAGTAGTATATAATGTGCTATGCAGTTCAAACCAGAAATTCAATCTGCCAAATTGCAGCTGAATTTAGCTTTAGCTACTCTTTCAGAAACACATGCTTTGCTGTTTATATTAAGATTTTCACAGTGTTTATGTTTTAACTCCATTAGTTCCCATAGTTTATTAATTTTATCAGATAGAAGAATAGTTGGTTAGATAGCCAGAACTTCTTCATGTGTTACTATGGCTACAACCTGGCATATTTCATTTCTCTTGGCATTACAAATATCACTAAATGTTCACAAATACTTTTAAGATTATATGGAAATTAAAACAGATTGTTTTCCTGTGCAAACACTAGATATACCTAGATACAAGTCTAATTCAGTCTTTTAAAAAGATTCCTCATCTTGAACATTATCAATAATGTATTCAAAGAACATACGACCTTTAAGAAAATAAGTATAAAGGAGAAGTTATTACATTTTGGAAAATATAAATCATGATCAAATTAGAGTGAGTTCATATGAAATGTGTCAACACTGTAAGACATAAAACAAATTGAATTTAGAGTAATTGAATTTCTGCAAAGAACAGAATAGAGTTTCTAATACAAAATTAAAATATTTTCATGTGCAAGGTTAATTGTTAGAAAGACGTGGAATTCATCCTGAGTACATCCAGACCTGTGCTTTCAATAGACAAAGCCATCTGGTGACGCGGCCTTCCTTTCCCCCTGATCGCCAGACCTCTGAGCACTAGTCCTTCAGCTCATCATCATCACTGTTTGGGGAGAAGAGTGGCTCCCTGGCCAACGAGCCCCTGGGGGCAGCACAGAAAGGGTCTCTTCTGCATCCTCTAAACTCAAAGCATAGATTGTACAGGTCTTCATGGTAGCTCAACACTGAAATTCTTCCCCAAAGAGTACAAATGCATGATTTTGTGACCCTCCTTTGTATTCAAATATAAGAATAAGGCAAAATGGATGCTTTATTATTAGCATAATAATGTTACTAAAGTTTTCAAAAATATATGACAATTTTAATATTTGAAAACCACAATGTTGAAATCAGAAACATTGCCTAAAAATCTCTTGTTTCTTTTACATTTTTGTTTGGTTGTTTTGTGACAGAGTCTCCCTGACCTGAAACTAACTCTGTAGACTGGACTGGCCTTGATCTCACAGAGATCCACTTGCATATCTGCCTCCTGAGTGCAGAGATTAAAGGTGTGTACCACCAAGCCTGGCTGTTTCTTTCAAATTTTGTCCCAGTATACAAGACTAGCTCCAACTATGTGGCGTTTCTTTCTGTATGTGTTGGATCAGCAATAAGACAAGGCTTCCAGTGAAGGTGATGATGATATCATTAAATGGAATCAAGCACTTTGTAGAGGTGCACCAGGAAGCCCACCTTAGGATATCCAGTACAGGTCCCAAGACATAACATTGTAAACTTGAGACTTCACCTTGAATAATATAAGCTACCTCTTGATCAGCAGTAACTACGAAAATGATTTCCCAGGTTCAGCTGTCCAGACACTCAGAGACTGCCTCAGCAATGGTCCGCATAGACAACAAAACATGTGAGTTCTCAGCAGACCTTGGCATAGTCTGGTAATGTTGATTGTCCAGATATGTGGAGTACAAGAATCATTGGTCACAGAGGATTCCACATAGATTAAAAGAAAAGCCTGTAATCTCAGTACTAGGGAGGCAAAGGCAGATGAATCTCTGTGAGATCCAGGCCAAACTGATCTACATAGCAAGTTCCAGGCCAGCTGGACCTGCAGGGAGATCTGGTCTCAAAAACAACAAAAACAAATAAAAGGAGAGCTGGCATGGCTGGGTCAGGGCCCCTAGAGGCATCGCTTGAGAATCCTATGCAGGAAACTGTGCCACCTGAGCAACAAGGGTTCCCAGAAAACGAAGGTGTCAGGAACAAGGCCTTCTGTAAGGAAAGCTGCAATAAGCAAAGCCAGTAAGGGGGGCGGGGGG
>NW_008329138.1:2164238-2194019 GCF_000622305.1 Nannospalax galili
AAGGAAGGAGGAGGTGGAGGGGAAGCAGAGGAGAAGGGGAAGGAGGGAGGATGTGAATGCAAACAGCAAATCTCCAGGAGTGGGCTGTCCAAAGCCTTGGGATTCCCATCACAACTCTACATGGCCTGGAGCCGCAGAATTTTTCCTGCTTGGTCTGATTGTTCTTTCTGATTCTCCTATTCTTGTTTTTGGAATGGGAATGTCTTTTTTTCGTCTTGGTAATATGTGATTTTTTTTTTTTCAACAGAAGCTCACCACTTCAGTGAGTCTCTTAGGATACCTTGGAATTTCAAACAATGCTAGAACTGTTAAGACACTATGGGCTCTTGGAATAAATGCATTTTGTATTATGAGATAGGCCTGAGAATTTGGGAGTCAGGGGTTGAATACTGTGCTTGTATATGAAATGCTTTTCACAAATTCATTTTAAACACTTGGCCCCAAGCTGGTTGCACAATTTTGGGGAGTATTTTGTAAGCTTTGAGAGGTGGGGCTTAGTTGAGAAACTATAGACATGCCTTTGAAGGCTTAGTCAGGACCCAAGTCTGCAATTCTCCCTCTCTCTGTGTCTGTTTTGCCCAGTTTCAGGGGCCCAGCAGCCATGGGCTAAACTCTCAGGAGCCACAAGCCAAAATGAAAACTCCCTCCCTTAGTATGTTTACTTCTGTCAGATATTTCATCAGAGATGAAAAAATATCTGTTGTTACAGTAACAGACACTGTAAACGTGTGAGCACATTTGTCCTATGAAGACTAAATGAGTGAAATTTATGGAAATAATTTCTGACTTGGTTCTTATGAGATAGGAATCATTCTTTACTAATGAATAAAAATAATGACACTCTAATTTTCATTCTCTTGATTTGTAATTTTCAAGAAGTTGAAACTTCATATTTCTTGTAATTTATTCAAGAAAATGCAAGTGAAATACTATTATAATGGCCACAGCCTCTGGAAATCCTGAATTCCTCTTTCAAAGGAGGGAACACACATCTATATTATATGTTTGATTTCTTGACCTCTTCTAAAGTCACAGCGCAGAATGAATATGAATTAATAATGGCTTTAATTATTAATCCAGCTTCAATTTTGAAGAAAATGTAAGTTCAAGAGCAGTTTGGGAAGCTGACGGTTTTAATAGACCTGTGGTCCTGTATGTGGTCCTCTACTGCCTTCCGCACTGGCCAGCTGATAGCCAGCTGAGCACTGGGAGTTAATAGGAAAACCAGCTTTGTGCCTATTGACTTAATTTCATATTCTTATTACTGAGGAGCCACATCAACCTTCCCTTTAGTGAAAGGGAATTCTAGGAAATCAAATTTGTTTTGAAGACACAGTAAACAGAATGAAGTGTATTGTTAAGTATTCTTTCTTTGCCGCTTGGGGAGGAGATGCCACTCTGCAGAGCTCTTGCTGGATGAAGCGCATGCTAAAGGATCGCTTTCCAACAATTAAGAAATTAGCACTAACAATTATGTGTCATCTCTTCTCTGGAGCTCACAGCATGATTAGTTTATGCCTAATTAAGGACCAAAATCAGCAAAGAATGTCTGGCTTCAGCCTTAGAGGGAATTCCTGCAGGCTACTTTCTAAGCATTCTCTAGATAAATGAGAATGTAACTAAATTTTAAGTGATGATGAGTTAGAAAAGAGGCCATCCGGCGTGACACGTCAAATGCATCTATGATTTTTATCTCAGATCTATTTCATCTTGTCATTTTAATTTGTGGGAATGGAAAAAAAAAGAAAGATAAAACAGTCAAAGTAAGCACCTTGAAGGTGTTCCTGAAGTCTGCAGAATCTTTTTTTTTTTTTTCTTTTCAAACAGACCATCATTTTTTAACCTCAAAATCTTCAGAAAACTTTTAAAACCTGGTATCTTCAACTTGGCTCCAAAGTTTGCACCACTTCCTCTAACAAAAGAAAAGTAAATACTTAGTTGATACATTGAAGCTTTTCCCCTAACTCTTTTATTTTCTGAGAATTTTGTGTACGAGTATTGTCTTTGCATCATTTCTATCCCTTCCAGTTCCCCACCTACTCCTCCCATGTTCCCCCACTCCCTCTCAATTTCTGGTCCTCTTTATTAGTGTGACATCTATCTATCATCTATTTATCTATACCTATATCTATATCTATCTATCTATCATCTATCTATCTATTTATCATCTATCATCTATTCTTTAATTTGAAATAGTGAAAAACATGACTGGAGAGAATATTACCAGGGAAAAGAAATTAACCTGCAAATGACACACATACACACACTTATATAAACTCCACATAAACATACAGGTATATGCAATATATATATATAATATATCTGTGTGTGTGTATATATATATATACATGATAGCTGCACATATGGAATCTATGTGTTATATTCTTATGTACATTGTATCAAAATAGTATATTTTATAACTGAACATACTGGAAACTGAACCTTTTTTTTTTTTTAATTTTACAGGGTCACATAGCTAGTAAAAAAAATTGAGACACAGAATCAAGAAAATGGGACAGGCTAATGTAAAGTAAAGGTCAAAGAGTAGAAATAATACTCTCAATTTAGAGTTGCCTTTATGATTAGTTATGCTCCTTCAAAGCTAAATTAACCCTAAAGAAATGTCTTATTCCAAAATATAAAACAAATGCCTCTAACAGTTTATCAAAAATAAGACAAAGATTCTTAATGCAATTTTTGTTTTGCTTTTGACTTTTTTTGCATGGCAAATTTAGAAAATATGGTTAAGGGGAAAATTGTTTTCTCTGAAAGGAGGGAATTAAAACTTTTTTATCATATCAATATGCAAAAGAAAGAAACCAAGAAACCTCAGTCTTACAGATGCATAAACAGTAATGTCTATATATTAAAAACTAACTACAAGAAGTTTTCCATGTTTAACTAAAGCTGGATTTAGCCTCCTCAGGTTTCCAAAGTGGAAATCAACATCTTCAAAGAACTAAAAACAAAGAAAACTAGAAGAGGAAACAAGAAAGAAACAAATTATCTTTCTTTAATTAGAAAGAGAGCTTGGAAACAGAAAATGTCTTTTTACAGACCACACATTAATCCTAGAGTCTCCCTTCACTTCAATTTACTTATTTAGTTTACCAGACTGTGCTTGGATTAAATTCATCTCCATGTATGTGGCTCTCTAAGCAAGAAAATATTTTGTTTCTTTTTCTCTTAGAAAGCAGCACACTAAAGTGAGTCAGGTCAAAATATGAAGACGTACTTGTCTTTTTCAGCTACAAAAATACCTTCAAACACTTTTCAAACATCTTTGAAGGACTGTCTGCTGCTGACACAGAGGATCATAAAACAGCAGCATCGACACCAACTGGAGAACAGCTTCCCTTATCCTCTGCATTTCAAGTGTACTTATTATTATTATTGGGTAAATATCAGAGATAATCAGAATTTACTTTAATACTTTGAAGATTGATGTACTGAACTGCCACAGGTATATGTGCATATACACTTATTTATACAATATGCTGACACACATGAATATATTATGTATAGATGTGCTATTGTTCATTACATGTTATCATGGGCAAAGCTTTGATTGCTAAACCTTTGACTATAAAAATAATAACCAGCACAAAACACTCCAGAGGCCACATGCACTGTAAGCAAACACCTAACTGCTGAACTACATCCCCAGCCCAAAACATACCCATATAAATGTTCAAATATGTGTATAACTATTAATTCAACTATGAACCTGAAAATTTATAGCCACTTTTGAAAGTGATGTATCTTTGGTGTAGAAATTGTTATGTTAAAGCTGTAATGAAATGCTTCTTCTAAAAAATAAAAAATAAAATCAGGCAGTTGGAGAGGAGGCACAGTGCTTAAGAGCTCTTGATGCTATATCATGAAGAGCAGAGTTCGATCCCAGCGCCCACATCAGGACACTCAGATGCCTGTAATTCCAATTCCAAGGGATACCATGCCCTTCCTGGCCTCTGTGGGCAAAGTGGGCAACCCCCACGCCCCCCCGTCATAAAACCACAGACACACATACACACATAAATAATAAAAATATTCTCCCCTCAAATCAGAATGTTTCCATGGAAACTGGGCATTTAACCTGAGCAACCTGTATACTTTTGCACCTTAGTTCTATCACCTGGAAGTGAAGTTTTACCTGTGGACCTAAGGTCTGGGTTCACCATCACACGTACAGAAAACACAAGCAGCAGGAGTGTATATTTCAGCATGCAACCACGCCCCGCCAAAGAAAAAAACCAGCTCTCCTCTGTCTTCATATGTGTATAGGTAAACAAAATACAAAGTTTATTCTCTCACCATTTGAATTACTAGTTTGACAATGGCACTGATGAAATACAGATTTCTTGATGTTCATTATAAAGCATTCACAGGTCAATTTCTGTCTTATACTGGTAACCATAAAATAAATGGGTTTTTATATCTGAGGAGTAGATGAAAAGTATCAACAGTTTGTGCTCACCAGTTATATGGTTATAAAATATTTTGCAATGTTTGTCATTTTTAAACCTTCCTCAGGAAGCATCCTGTATTTTTAAACTGGTACAACAAAGCTTATCTTTGTTCCTCACAAGGTCTCTAATTCTAACCTTTGTTTTCCCTCTTACAGTGCCTATATTTCTTTTAAGTATTGAAGATGAAGAGGTCAGGGAAACAATAGCTTATGTGTTGTACTGAGAACCGTTTTCCTATTAAACTGTCCTGTAGAATTGATTCTGTGGATTAGGTTAAAACAGAAATCCAATGGATATATTTTTAAAGAGAAGTTTTGAAAAGCAAACGATCAGTGGCATTTTTATTTGTATTTTAACACAAATACGTTGCTTCAAGTCATAGTACTGTTGAAAGAAAAGGTAGAGGGAAAGAAAAGAGGAATTCGGGGTTAACATGTACTGTACATAATGACCCTCTTCAGTGGTTTTCGTGTTCCTCTGGTGCCACCCTTCCTTAGTGTGACTTAGAACGTCTATTGTACGCACTCAAATAGAAGGGCATTTATGGCAAGTTTCTACTACATAGTGGTGCTCAATATTCATTTGATTTAAGAGCATTAGATAGTGAACACAACTACTCTATAGTGGGGGAATCAATGATTTATGTTGAGCCCAAATATTCATCAATTAATAATAAAGAATACTGTCTGCTCTTTCAAAAACAAAATGAGCAACATACACACACACACACACACAAACACACACACACACATCAAAACATCAACATATGATGGGCTTCTCATTTATGCCTGAGAGTGGCCAAATTAGACCAAGACACTAAATGGAAATATTAATGCTTAATGAGAATTATATATTTGTATAAAAGAAACTAGTCCTTCCCTAAACTACTGATTTGTTTATACAACTAGAAAAGATATTTACTTATTCAACTATTACTCTAAGTAAAATTAAAATTTCCAAAAGATAGTCATTGTTCTCTTGTTAATAGAAGCAAGATAGAAAGTTTTCTTTAGTTACCAGTAATTATTAGAATTTAAAGAAACAAACAATTTGTTCTATGGGTAAAACATTTAGGAAAAGTGGCTAGAAAGCCTGGGAAAGTCATATAATGTCATTTAATCTTTTCTAATAAATGAATGTTTTCTGCAGACTGAGTAGTGGTTACTAAATGCCACATCTAGGACCTTGGCTAAGGCTCAGGGGGCTGCATGATATTGTTAAATAGCTTCACCATTTGACTCTCTGGTTTTGGCCCTTGAACAAGCACCGGGGTTACAGATGTCATGATTTTGACATGTGCAATAAACTGAAGGTATAAGAAATGTGTATTTCCACCATGGTTCACATTTCCCCAATGCCTAGCGCAATGTCAGGATCAATGGTGTCTGTGATGATCAATAAAGAGTCTGAAGGACACAAATACTTCCCCAGCATTAGACATCCCGGGAGGAGTGTTGTACCAGCAGGAGGCCGAGGAGCAATCACAGTGCATCTCAGAGCCCACTAGCTACTTTCCAGCTCTTCAGCATCAACTGATATCAAAGTGCAGTGTTTGCTTAGATTTGTCTGCATATACTAAGCAGGCAATGCATATACATGTTAACTTTTAAATCATTCTTGAAGTCAGGCAAAAATTCCTAAGACATCCTCCATCCTTTTCAGAAACCCCTGAAGTTAAAAGTCCTTATAGGTACTGTTACTTAACAAGGGACGTCCGTTTTAAAGACATATCAAAATTTGTGTCATTGGGCCATGAATTTAACTTCAATTTCTTCATCAGTAACATGTTTTACAGTGGAGCTGATTGGTGATGCTTCACTAACTAAATACACTAATAACTTCAAGTCTCATTTGAGAACAGGACCTGCCTCGCAGTAAGCATTAACATATGTTAAATATTTATTGTCTGTAATTTGAAACAATAGAGTGGAGCTCAGAAGGTAAGGCAAAGCTGGTTGTCATGGCACACACCCTTAATCCCAGCTGTAGGGAGGCAGAGGCAGATGGATCTCTATGAGATTGAGGCCAGCCTGGTCTATGTAGTGATTTCTAGGCCAGCTGGGGCTACAGGGAAAGCCTGCCTCAAAAAGGCAAAAAAAAAAAAAAAAACAAGCAAAACACCCAATAACAACAAAAGGCAACTCATATGCGAACATTAGACATTTAAAGTGCCAGGAGTCAGGATTCTATCGCAGGTGCCAAAGTAATAAGAATATACTGATTATGTAGAAAAACAATAGAAAGAGAGCAATGCCCAAGTAAACCAATGCTTTTAGACACAAGCAAATAAGTTAGATAAAATCTGACTTAGAATTGTAGTTTATATCAACTGCTTAACTTGACAAGCTTTCTGTTCTTTTTGATCCTCTCTGTTCTAATCTATAATCTGAGAATAACATGTAGGTGTGAGATTTACAAGGAGAACAAAATTGCATTAAAGCTGCACATAAATACTATTGAGTATTAATGTGTTACTTATTATAGTTAGTAAAAATAGACAAAGAAAAGGAAGGAAAGATTTAAAGGGAGAGGGGGAGAAAGAAAGACAGAGGGAAGGGGGAAGGAGGGAGGGAGGAAGGAAGGAGGGTAGAAGGGGAGGAGGGAAAGTAAGAACGAAAGTAAGAACTGAGAGGAAGAAAAGAGAAAGACATGGTAAAAAAATAGAGTGGAGAAGGGAGAGAAAGGAAGCAAGAAGAAGAAAAAGAGAAAGAATCAAGATTTAGATAGAATGTGCTCTGCTTTCCAAAGTGGAGGACAGTGACTGATTCTTCTCCCACTGTGACCCTTGTTTTCCTGGGTTCTTTTGACCATAATTCAGATAGAATGTCTTCAGAAAGGACTAGTTGAATATTAATATAAACAAAAACATGCAGAACCAAAGGAGCAGCTTGTGTAACATTTACTGATTTATTTTCTGTTGCTCGTTTAATGTAAGAATGTTATATATTTGTAAAAACTATTTTAATTAAAAGCAATTTCAATTTCCAAGATTAAACTTATACTAGGCTGTCCACGCTTTTAAAAACATTTGTTTATTTTTATTTATGTGTGCTTGTATTTGCCTGCATGAATTTACGTGCACCACTGTGCACAGGTGCTAAGGTGGCCAGAAGACAGCATCAAATCCCCTAGAACTGGAGTTACAGGAGTTTGTGAGCCACCACGTGACTGCTGGAAATCAAACCTTGCTCTTTTGCAAGAGCCATAAGTTCATGTCCATGTTATTTTAAATATAAACTTGGTTTTATTTTTGTATGTCTTCATTTGATAAATATTTTATCAAACAATTTATGATTTTTAAACTTAGCGATTCACTGATATATTTTCTTGTTTCATTCTAGAAGTTTGCCCAGATATGCCACGTACCTAAAACTAAATTCTTATTAGGTTATTAGATCATTTCCCTTATTAAAAAAAAAATTGAACTGCTGTGAGGAATCCAACACAAGAATCATTTCCATTGAGTATCAGTTTAGATGTGAACTATTCAAATCAGTCTTTGTAAGTCACAGGTAATTATTCAAATTGAGCAATTTATAGTAAACCATAATGAAAACTTACACCGACTAGGTAATGAGTTGATATAAAATACAGAAAGTAAAGAGAAGACCCTTGAAAATGTGGATCTCAATGTATAGATTTAATGTTTGAAGAACAGTTGATCTTGTTTCAACCCAGTCTCAAGAGACCAAGGATACAGACCAACATCATCTGTCTAGTTTTTAAAGATTGTGTCATTTTTCTCTCGGCAGACACAAAGAAAAACGGAATTGGCTCCAGATGATGATGGCTCCTCCCATATTTACCCACTCCACAGTGAGGACTGCCTTTGGAGCCAAGCAGAGAGGTCCTGAGGAGGCTGGTGACAGGTGGGCAAACACAAGCGTTACCAAAGAGAGCCGGGAAGGAAGCCAAGGGGGAAGATCTGAAGTGGCGCACATCTACTTGACAGTGAAGTGCGGAAGGCGCTAGGGGCCTCCCTTCTGTGGGCACTTATGGAAGTCAAAGGCAATGCTTGTTCCCCTGCACGCAGAGATCCTTCTGGATTTGAAAGAGAAACATATTTACCTGTTAGAGATGTCTTCTTTACAGAATATCTAATCTCTTTGCAATATCAGTACTATAGATCCAACAAGATAAAATTGATTATTGACTGGCAGAAAAACATTCTTGAAAATCAGCAAAATGTTTTAAGACAAATTTTATAATTTTTTATGGTTTATGTGTTTATGTTTATATGGAGTTTAATGCCTTTTGTTATGTAAATATGAATTGGGGAAAGATTTGTATTCATCAGATGTGTAAGAGAGAAAGTTTCAGACAGTAGATATTTCCAGGTAGATGTCAGCAAGCAGAAATAGGAGACAAACGGGAGCATGGCCCATCACTCACAAGGACGGAAGAAGAAATAGGAGCACAGCAAGCAGGCTTTGGTGTTGGAGACTGCTGCCCCCAGCCAAGCCGGTCTGAATGCTGCTCACCACAAGATTCCCACGGCGAAGTGTAAGTGAAACACCCGCGAATTGTACAGATGAAGAGACTTTCTTCACAAGTAAAAAAGTTATGTCAGTGATTGTATACATGTGTAGATTTTAAATTTGTGCGTATATGTGAATATTGCATCATACTTTTTTTAGATTTGTATTAGAACAATTACATAGACTTTGGAAGTGTATGTTTAAAGATAAGAAGATAGGTGCGATTTTTTGCTTGAAACATAAACATTTGTATAAGTTTTTCACCCTCCACGAGCCCCAGATGTGTAGTCCTTGTGCACGCAGCGCGTGCTTGCATGCATGTGTGTGTGTCTGTATGTGTGTGTAACAGTCTGTGGGCAATGGCTTGTGAATCTAGATGTTTAGAGAGAAAAATGGAAGAGTAATAAGAGTAGGACTTAGAAAGCAACTTCTGCTGTGAATGTGCAACGTGCTGTGGCACAGGGTTGCATGGCAGCCAACTGCAGGCCCATCAGTGCTCAGCTACATTAGGAAGGTTCTCATGGATAAATCATCTTTCAATTCTTAAAACTTTTCATTGTAAACATGCTTTGCTTGGGGTTGGAACTGTGAGGAGATCACGAAAACACTGTATTTGCATCAAGATTCAAAATAGACTGGAGTCAGTCATGAAGTTAATAGAAGTCTGTGAAGTGATGCTGTCCTACAGGGTCATGGAGCTGTGACCTAGGAAGAAAATGACAGAGGTGAATACATCCAATTACTACTGTGACCTCTCAGGATTCTCTTTTAAGAGAATCCTTATGCCATATTTTTATCATAGTTTCCAAATATTCTAGAGGGGAATGCATCGTATTGTAATCAGAAAATGAATGCAATATTTTAAAAGAAGTTAATTTAAGACTTAGACACACCTCTAAGTCTCTACCTATGGATGAAATAAAAAGTCATCTATCTTTTAAAGCGAGATTCTCCTAATGAATGAATTGCATTATGTTACAGAAGCATTTTCCTAACCCCTCTTTCAAAGGTACTATTCTATTTTTAATATTTGCTGTTAGAAATTTAGAACATTCATTTTTCCAGATTTTCTCTTATTTGAACCATATTTTCACATCTTTATTCTTATTTCAGTAGATCCATGTTGTAAGCCAACCCCATATGTACACGCATGTGCTGTAATGTATCTCTTCAATTTTTAAAACATTTTGATTGATTTATTTAATGTGTCTGTGTGCTTTGCATTAATGTATGTACCATGTGCCAACATGCTGATGGAGGCATGAGCATCTCCTAGAACTTGAGTTATTATAGATGGTTGTCAGCTGCTATGTGGGTGCTGAGAACTGACCCCAGGTCCTGTGCCAGAGCAGTCAGTGCTCTTAAGCGCTGAGCTATCTCTCCAGCCCATGTGATGCGTCTCTACAAAGTTTTAATATACAATAGTGTAAACAGAACACACCACTAAGACTCTACCTATGTTGTTCTCTCTGCCTAAAGACTACTTTTTTTCATGGTTAGATCTGTGAAATCTTAGTAATTCTTCAAACTGATTATCAGGTTCAAACAATGATTAGGACAGAGCTCCTTATCCAGTTTGTACGCTGATTTGCCGTGTGGTTTGCTCCTTCACCAGACTTGAACTTCCTGACTGCAGCTGGTATGTTTGTCTTCTGAGTGTCACTGAACACCACATGGAGAATGCCCAGTGATTACTTAAGTGCGTTGATGCAAGACAAATAGAGAGAGTGGCAAGCTTAACATACCCATCAAGCAAATGCAGTCAGTTTTCTGTTTCAGGAATTTATTCTCATTTTCCCTGGGATTACAGATAATAAAGTCATGCTTCTTTTTATGAAAATCTGGCTTTTAAAAAAATGTTTGTGTTCTTATAGCCAGGCTCTGCTCCAGGTACTGATTTTTTTCATTTATGACATGTTTGATGAATGTGTACATTGTGAGTCTATACTGAGCTAGCAGCCAGGAAAATCATAAGAAAATAACAGATAAGTTCAAAACTCTCATAAAATTTCATTAAGGCAGCAGAGACAGGTATTAAACAATTTATTTCAAATTTTTATTCATGTTTATGAAAACGTTCCAGGAGACAAGGCAATGTGCACTATGAATTCATAAACATGGGTTAGGATGCTGCATTCCAAATGATGGGATTCATTTATAAAGATAATGAAGATTGGAGGGCGGAAGCATAGAGAATGGATGGACTGTAGGGCATCAGCATGAGACCCGACTTTGTTGGACAGGAAATGAAGCGGTGGCCAGGAGACAATGCGTTTCAAAACCACATGACTGTGGAAACAGATGACTACAGTGCTTGCACTGGAAAGAAGAATTGATTTTTCACTAGAATTCTTCCCTACTGGATACTGAGCAAAGAAATGTTTCCAGCATTGTATGCTTAATACTTATACCATGTTCCACACAGCAGACATGCAAGTATTTCTTGAACTACTTAATGCATTATTTAAGGGAAATTATTTTTCCTAATTTTTTGAAGGAGGTTAGAAAGTGTTAATACACAGCATTTTATTGTAGCACTGTGTGACCAGTGCAAATGAACTTTAGAAAGTAAAAATCAAATAAAAATGTGCAGAAACCGACTTCTTTAAAATAAAAGAGCAAAATCATATAAATGGCATAGATTTGACATAAAATGTACAGTATCGCCTCAATTTAAATTTTCTTAAATTTGGATACTGTCTTCCATTTTAACTTCTTTAGCACAGATTATCTTGTTAATGGCTATAGTAACCCCACAAAATAGTTGTGATTCCTTCTCATATGCTGCCTTACATAATTTTGAGTTTGTCACCACTTGTCTGGGATGGCCTCTGTTCTGCCACACTGCTGCCGGGAGGTTGCTGCTCTACTCTGTATCCAGTTCTAACAACTAACCACACTCCTTTGCAGAGCTGTCAGTCAGTGAGAATTTGCTGACTGATTCACTAATTTTGGCTATATTTGATTTTTGCTGCCATCTTGATCTTAGGCAACTCAATTAATGTATTTCTGAGTTTTAATTCACTTCTCGCATCTTTTCAGAAGTCTATATAACCTATTGACAAGGTCAAGTCTTAGAAAATATACTAAGACACGCAAAATAACAAGGATTAAAGTGTACTGCTAGCCATTCAGACCCATGTCATATTGCATAGTGTGCCTATTTTTAGCTACATTAATTACCCAGCAAGCCATAGCAACCTCAAAGTCACTGCAGCCTACCATCTAAATACACATGACTACACAAGAACTAATTTTGACAACAGATTATTTATCCATTAGCTTGAAAAAGCTCAACTGCAGCTGTTGCTCTCTAATTGTGTAGCTCCATATTTTGGCACTTTTTAATAAGAAGGCTTTTGACCCAAAACACTGCGATGCTTTTTTTGTCATTTACATAGGGAAATATTGACATAATTCTTCTATGAGTAGTGCGAAGGTTTACAATATGTTAACTAATAACAACAATAAGCAATCTGTTCTCTGCTTCAATGGAAAATTCTCTAAATAAGTAAAAAATTGATTATTTAGGAAGTTGTTTCTTGTGTGGTAGTAGAAACAGATTTACCATGGATGGTGGCACATTCCTGTAGTTCTGGCACTCAGAAGGCAGAGGCAGAAGGATCCCTGCAAGTTCCAGGCTAGCCAGGGCTACATAGGAAGACAAAATACACACACACACACACACACACACACACACACACACACGCACACAGACAAACCCAATTGGATTAAAAAAACAAAAACAAAACAAACAAAAAACCTAAACTAAGTGTTATACACAATCAGTTCTTTAAAAAAAAAAAGTATTCTATTATTTTTATTTTAGTTTGTATGTATGAGTGTATTGCCTGCATATATATAAGTGCAATACCCATGGGGGTCAGAAGAGGGCATCAGATCCCTTAGAACTGGAGTTGTGGGTGGTTGTTAGCTGCTAAGTAGGTGCTGGAAACTGAACCCAGGTCCTCTGCAAGAGCAGCCACTGTTCATTAAGGATGAGCCATCTTTCTAGCCCCTACACACAGTTCTTAGAATCTTAAAATGGACGACTGGAAATAGATTCTGGAAGTACATCATTAAGAGCTCTTTAATACTCTGGAAATTGTGCTGCAATAACTAGTGCTGATTAAGCATTCTGCCTCCTACAAACTTTCTTGCACATAGGAAATTTTTGGTATGTTGTTTGTGTTACCCTACAACATTTATTAGCAATAATAAAAACTAATGTGTATTTGGAAAAGCATATTCAACTACCTCCTGTTTTCTCATGTTCTGGCATTATATGGAATTCATCTGTTAATTTTCAAAGTCTACTTTCTATGTCTCCATCAGCATGAGGTAAGTCACTTTACACACATCCACCTGCTGACCTCCTCCTCCACACTGCATTCAGAACCATCTCCTCAAGATGCAAACACTATTAGATCACTTCCCTTTTATAATCCATCACCTTTACATATTTTGAGGAGGGGCTGGAGAGATACCTCAGTGTTAAGAGTACTGACTGCTCTTCAGAGGACTCAGATTTGGTTCCCAGGAACCACATGGTGGCTCACAATCATCTGGAACTCCAATTCCAGGGGACCCAATGCCCTCTTATGATCTCTGCAGGCATCAGGTATGCACATGATACACTTACATACATGCAGGCAAAACACTCATATACATAAAATGAGGATAAATACATCTTTAAAATATTCTGAGGAGAAATGACTAAAATTCTCGTTCTGCTTGTTTAACTCTACCTCAAATATTCCCTTTTGGCTCACTCTTAGTCTTTTAGTGTATCAGTTCAACCAGCCCATCTCCTGTACCCTGCACTTACCTTTTGTCCTTTGACAAGATCAAAAGGTACCAATGCACATCTCCTTCAATGCATTTGCCACACTGAGCTTATAGCTTTTCTTCTTCCTCCTCCTGCTCCTGCTCCTCCTGCTCCTCCTGCTGCTCCTGCTCCTCCTTCTCCTCCTCCACCTCCTTCTGCTCCTCCTGCTCCTCCTGCTCCTCTTGCTCCTCCTCCTCCTGCTCTTCCTCTTCCTCCTCCTTCTCCTCCTCCTCTGCCTCCTCCTCCTCTTTATTCTACTAGAGACTTGAACCTAGGACCTTGTACATGCTAGAAAAATGCTCTACCATTGACCTACTATCCCCAAATCGTTTTTTGAGACAGGATCTCTGTAAGTTACCCAGGCTATCCTGGACCTCACTCCATAGCCCACTCCTCCTCCTCCTCCTCCTCCTCCTGTTTCTCCCATACTTGCTCTTCATCATCATTTGTAGTTCTGGAAATTGAAACCAGGGCCCTGTGCATACTAAGGAAGTGACCTACAAACTGAGCTATATCTGGAGTCCTACCTATTTTCCCTGTTTCATTTTCAGCTCTACATCCCTTACTAGATCCATGACCATCAGAATGTTGTCTGGTTTTGTTTAGGTTGGTACCCTAGCACCTAGTACAATTCCTGCCATGTAATTATAACCCATTAACCAGTGTTACCTTCAGAGGAGAGATTCTTGATAAAAATGTCTCTATTTCCCCTTTACTACTTACTGACACTATACACACATAGAGTGTCTGTGTTTCAACATCACACCACTGCAGAAACACTCCTATATTCATTGGCTTGTACTAGGGTCACATGTCATCTTACTATAATTAGGAAAAAAAAAAAAAAAAACCTTTATTCAATTTGGAACTACAACCTGTCAAATATACCAAAAAGCCAGTGTTAATATAGCATCAAAGAAAGTAGAAAGAGTCATCCTACAGAAGGATGAGAAAATTTTTAAAAGGAGGAAAAGATGGAACATGAAAGATGGATCACAAAGCACGCTGAGAGCAGGCTGAAGATAAATGAGGAGAGTCCCCAGAGTCCTGTCCCGTTGCCAGCTGTGCTATTCCTTGATCTGTCCTTGTATCCTGAGAAAATATCCATGCTAGCCTAAGCTAGATGATGTGAGATTATATTCACTGTACCCAATGCTACTGAAGACTCTGAATTTCTTAAACACTGTGATTTTCCCTTGTGTTATTTGATAAATGGATAGGCCTGCTGCCTATCTCCTAGTGCTACTGTTAGACTGTAATGAAATAATGCATGTAAAAGTATATTCACTAAAAATATCTGTGGGGTTCAGTGGTTAAGAGCACTGGCTGCTCTTGCAGAGGATCCAGGTTTGGTTCCCAGTACCCATATGGCATCTAACTACCATTTGTAACTCTAGATCTAGGAAATCTGGTGCCTTCTTCTGACCTCTGAGAGCATTGCATGACACGGGTTCAGGCAATACACTGATGTAGGCAATACACACATATAGACAATACACTCATACACACAAAATAATAAAAATAATTTGACAAAGGTGCCAAAAACACACAATGGAGGAAAGACAGCATCTTCAACAAACGGTGCTGGCAAAACTGGATCTCCACCTGTAGAAGAATGAAACTAGATCCTTACCTTTCACCTTGCACAAAAGTCAACTCCAAATGGATCAAAGACCTCAATGTGAAACTGGAAACCCTGAAACTATTAGAAGAAAATATTGGCAGTAACTTACAACATATAGATGTAGGAAAGGATTTTCTAAATCGGACAATTGCTCAGGCATTAAGGTCAACAATCAACAAGTGGGACCTCATTAATCTAAAAAGCTTCTGTACAGCAAAAGAAACAACCAAGGAAGTGAAGAGAAAACCCACAGAATGGGAAAAAAATCTTCACCAGTGACACATCTGACAGAATATATTAAGAACTCAAAAAACAAGCAAGAAAGCAAATGACCCAATTAAAAGTTGGGCTAAAGATCTGAACAGAGGGTTCTCAAAAGAAGAAATAAAGATGTCTAAGAAACACCTTAAAAAGTATTCAACATCATTATTAATTAGGGAAATGCAAATTAAAACCACCTTAAGGTTTCATCTTACCCCAGTCAGAAGAGAACAAATGATACCAAATGGTGGTGAGGATGTGGAGAAAGGAGAACACTCATTCACTCCTGGTGGGATTGCAAACTCATGCAGCCCCTATGGAAAACACCGTGGGGAAACTTTACAAAAACTAAAAATGAAGCTACCACGTGACCCAGTTATACCAGTCCTTGGCATATACCCAAAGGACTTATCCTATTGTAGAGACACTTGTACAATTATGTTTGTTGCTGCTCTTTTCACAAAAATCTAATTGATTTCTTTCCATAATAATTTAATACACATTAATCACATGCTTACTATGGCCAAGCATTGGATTTATTCAGAATCAATATTGAATAAATGTCTATAATATGTCTCAGAAACTCAGTATCTGACGAAAATCTTTCAGGACATTTTTTTTTTTTTCATGCTTATGATGTGGAATTATCAGCTATATTTTGATTTCTACTTTTTTTTGCCGTAAATTATCTAAAACTTCTTGGGCATTTTTTATTAGTCAAGGACAAGAGTAATGAATATGTATTTTGTCCAAATTCTGAAATATATTGTCATTGCAATATGGAATTTTGTATGTTACTTAATCATTAACTAAAAGCAAAATTTGGTTGGACATTTTATGGCAAATATTGTATTTACTCAGAAACAATATAGTCATATTCTCCAGCAGGCATCACAGCCCTACCTGAGGAGTGCTTTGAGACAACACATCCTTTGAAACACAGTTCAGGGATGCTGAAATTCTCCCGCGGTCTTAAGTGTCCTGTGAGCATTCAGCAGGTACCATGCCAACGTTGTTCTGAGTCAAGCAACCAGACTTCATTCTGTCATCTTCTTTCTCCTTCCTGATATATTCATCTAAGAATACTCTATTCCCAGATTAAATTTTGGAAACTGCTAGGTCAGAGGTTATCTTGTGTTTTTCTCGTTTATGCTTACAGTAGCAGGGTATCAACAAATAGCAACAGTGAGATCATTCTTGCAACCATTTAAGCTCCATGTGAGGCTCTTCAGAACAAATAAAACAAGTATTGCTCCTGCCTTATTTCCTAAAAGACAAAGAGATAGTAACTAGAGATGTGAAGGCAGTCTCGGGATAGACAGGAAGTAAGGAAAAAATGCAGACTCACAGAAGCAGTAAGGATTAGGAAAGAAAACAGACAGCATGCTGTGGGAAGGGTCGCAGCCCACATCACAATGAACAGGTAGGAAAGTAGGTAGCAGCTTTTCAGCTGAGAGCTGGAGTGAGATCCTGCAGGTGTCAGAGACTGCTTTCTCTGAGAAGCAGAGCTGGGCCTGACTAACTTCTAAGAGTCATCGGCTAAGCAGGGAGAACCCATGTGGGCAGAGGGAGCAGATGGACTGGTTTCCTCAGTGCGAGTCTCTGCTGGTCCACAGTGGTCGCTGAGTCTGGAGTGGTCCTGCGGCGTTATCTACTATTGGAAGAAAAAGAAGACGTGAAGAAAAAATCAATGCCAACTGGGCTTCTTAGTAGCATAGTCATATAAAAGGCCAGAAGAGAAATGCTATGGAGACTTCTGAGGAGTGTGAAGGCCCGTTTGAGGTCGATGTGGCCGAATGATGTACGTGTGTTACTTTAGCAACGCTGCCTGTACCCACAGGAGACAGATGTTAAACAAACCCACCTGGGATTTTTCCCAGTTATAGCAAGGGTAAGAGATACAGATCGGCTTATGGACAAATTCTAATGACTAACCACAGACTCTAAGAAGGGTGAAGGAGGCTGAGGAGATGAGTCAGCAGATAGAGCACCCCTGCTGCAATGAGGACCCGAGCTCCTACCCCCAGAAGGGACTTCAAAGCAGGGTGACAGACAAGGTAATCTGTGGAGCAAGCTGGCTTGCCAGAGTGAGCTCCAGGTTTAGCTAGAGTCCCTGCCTCAATATATAATGTGGAAAGTGACCCAGGAGGACACCAATATCAAGTTCAGGCCTCCACACACACACACACACACATACATGCATGTGCGACCATACACATGTGCACGCCCACATGCCAACACCCATTCACATATGATCACACACCACATATACAAGCATATAAAGGAAAAAAATTGATAAACAAGGAATTAAAGATTGGTAGAAGCTAATGAAGAGAAGTAGTAGGAATAAAATGATTAGAAGACTCAGGATAACCTAAGAACAAAACGGAACAAAAGGGACAGGAAGATGTGCCTAGAGAGAAATATTTAGGAGAATGGTGTTTCCACGTGTGTGGATCCTGATTTCTGCCTAATCTTCAGGCATATGATTGCTAATAATATTAATTGCAAGTATTTTCATTCTCCAAAGTTGCTAAATTTTGATAAATTATATAAATACCAAGTGTGCTAGTTAGTTTCTGTCAACTTGACACAAATTTGAGTCGCCTTGGAAGAAGGAACCTCCATTGAGGACTTGCCTCCATTGGACTGGCCTGTGGCCAGGTCTGTGAGGCTTTTTCTCATTGCCCAGACCACTGTGGGTGGTACTGTCCCTGAGCAGGTGGGCCTGGGCTGTATAAGAAGTGTAGCTGAACAAGTGAAACAAGCCAGTGAGCAGCATTCCTCCATGGTTTCTGCTCCAAGTTCCTGCCCTGAGTTCCTGCCTTGGCCTCCCTTGATGACAAAGTGTAATCTGTAAGACACATAAACCCCTTTATCCCCTCAAGTTGTATTTGGTCAGTATTTTATCACAGTAACAGAAAAGAAACTAGAACACTCGGAAATACTTAAATTTATGACTGTCAAAGTGATGTGTAGTTTGGTTAGGATAATATGCTGAATGACAGTGTAGACATTAAATGTTAACTCCATATGCTGGAACTGAATCATTGGACAGGTGAGAGATGACCTCATTGGTGTGGATTAAATCCAGAAAGATGGGTATAGAGGAAATGGCTTAAATTAATGGATGAGACAGTGTTGGATACAGAAAAGGATGACTCTGGCTTGTATTTTTGTTTTAGAAAACAGTAGAAATTTAGAATTTCATCCCCTAGATGCTATCTTCCTAAAGTTTACTCTTCAAAATAAATTTCCAAATGTCTTTTGTGGCAATCATTCATCTCTATTATTTGGAATAATTATCAGCTTTTTTTTTAAACAGAATGAACTTTATCTTTAAACTTTATCTTATTATTTTTCTCAGCTATATAAGAGACTAACACAGAACAATGATTGCAATATAAGGAAACCAAAAGATAACCAAAGACAAGAGGCACCTTGCCCCTGTCAGGTAGAGGCACCTACGAGTGATTTGGCAAATAGCTTACATGCATCACACATGCCTTGTGTCTTGTAGTTAGATGGAGATAATGTGATTTGCTGTTGTTGTTTTGAGACAGCATCTTCCTGTAGCCCCATATGGCTTGGAGCCTACTATGTATAGCAGGCTGGCCTTAATCTCGCAGAGATCTGCCTGCCTCTTCCTCCTGAGTGCTGGGATTAAGAGTGTGTGGCCTCCATACCCTGCTCAGTGTGATTTTTTTTTTTTGTGCTCAAAAATAATGTTTCATGTATGAGTCAAGGTATTTTGGAGAATGTGTGAGATCCACGTTCACTGTGCTGTGGTACCCCATCATGGAGTCAACAATGGAAGTGACCTGGATCCACCTGTCACCACCAGCAGGCTCCCTGAATGGCAGGAAAACACTCGAATGTTCTTGACACACGACAACACTCATAGTGAAAGAAAGTCAACCGTTTTGATATGAAAAGTAATGAACAAAAAAGTCATCATTGTTTATTGCATAAATAAAGTTATGTGAATCTCTGTAACTGTTATGGAATACTCTAGAATATTAAAACTAAAACCATAAGGCAAGAGAAGGACAAGGTTTTTAAGGAGTTTGTGCTGTGTCCCTACACACAGTGATATATTTAATATCACTTGTCTGAGAAAAGGTAAGTCATTGTTACACTCTTGTTCTGAAAAAGAGACCTGGAGAAGTTGCAGGTGTGCAGCAGTCCTATGTTAAAGACATGTAAAAAGCACAGTTACCTTTTTTCAAAATATTTCCCCTGCTACATCTTCCTGCTCTTTATCAAGCAAGTCTATCTTTGTAAACAGAATGATGCCTTGGTTCGGTGTGGAGAGATGTGGGGACAGTGACTCACTGGTCTCTACTGTGTGTACCGGCACATTGTATAAGAGAAGCCTGGACCACCTCCATGGAGATGTAAGTGGTAACAGAGGGGAAGCCGGAGGACAAGAAGAGGCCAACGTGATTTTGATATGGCAGCCCAAAGGAGCATGGCTCGTGAACCAGATTTTCAAATAACCTGTTGACTAAACCCTCTGATTGTCCTTCCCAGAAATACCAGGGCATGGTGGCAGAGCTGGGGCCAACTCTGGCAGCAATGGATGGTGACCCTGCAAGGAGGCCAGGCGACCAACTGAGCTGCAGCAGAACTGTTTTGCCTACAATTAACAGCATGTTTTAGCTCTGCTGCATGAGATCCTTTCTAATAAATCAAATAAATCTCTTAGTGAGTGCTTTCTTTTTTGGCAACTTTTATAGTAATATGAGATGGCCCTTTCCCATGCTTTGAAAGGGGATAAAAGGTTAAATATCAGGATAGGGACTCCTAGCACTTCAGCAGGAAGATAAGAGTAGGGAAGGACACCATGTTTGGCCAGAGGCATAGGGCCGAACCTCGTTTAGCATTTAGCAGGGCACTGGGGACTGGATAGCCTTCAGTGCTACGCACACCATCAGCAGCACACCATCAGTACTGGTGTCCTGCTGTGTCATCAGTGCCTCCTCACATGACATCCACAGCATCACAGGTTCACACTGCTCCCTTGGCTCATTTCACTCATTCCTCACTTTCACCTCATTATTTTTTCTCAAAAAGTCAATAGCTGCAAGCTTCCCTAGCTCCTTCCTGAAGTAAAGGAAGATAATTAAATAACAAATCAACGTGAATTAGCCTGTGATTAGTTAAAGACTCAACATTTCACTAAATGTTTACATTTTATAACAAACTTTGGGAGTGTGTAGTAAAAACACCTACCATCATGGAAAGCCTTATAGGGTATGAATGTTTTGGAAATGGAGATATTTCTAATATTCCTCATAGAATATTGAATTGCAAGACACATAGTGATTAAAACAATGACCCGCCTAGAATTGGGGTCTGCTCTGTATTAGTCCCAAATCTTATCTTAATTAGCATCAATGAGAATGCACATTTAATAACACCACACTCTTCCAGAACCTACTTCAGCTTCTAAAACACAACAGTGGCTGTGTTGGTCAGCGTTTGTCAACTTGACACAAACGAGAGTCACCTGAGAAGAGGGAGCCTCCACTGAGAACTGACCTGTTCACAAAGCATTTTCTTCATTATTAATTGATGGAAGAGAGCCCAGGCTAAGGTGAACAGTGTCCTCCTACCTGGGAAGATGGGCCAGGCGGTGTGAGAACGGTGGCTGCAAATCAAGATGAAGCAAACCAGTAAGCAGCATTCCTCCGTAGTGTCTGCTTCAAGCTCCTGTTTTGAATTCCTGCCTTGGCTTCCCTTGATGATGAACTATAATCGTGAGCTGAAATAAACCCTTTCCTTCCCAAGTTGGTAATGTTTTATCATAGCAAAAGAGAAATTAGAACAGTGACTCAGTAAATAATATTTAGACACTAACATTTTTTTCAATGGACATGTCCCAACTGTCCTAAAATCTTATTATATATTAAATGTAGATATCCATGGTGATAGGCTCATTCCACTGTGAGGCAACTTGAGTAGCGATCCTTTGTTCTTTCCAATGATCAGTATTAAAGAAAGAATTAAGGATTTTGCTCCATATAGCAACAGGCAGATCAAGCAGTGCCAGAAAAGTAATTTGTTCACATAGCTAGAAATAACAGAAAGAGTTACTTAGGGCTTAGATTGACTTCTTTTCAATTCCGAAGACTGGGGATTATATTCCCACTGTACTGTATAACAAATTCTGTTTTAATACGTAATTATATTACAAAACCACATCTTAAATTATATTCATATTCTGATGCAATAAATTATCGTCAGCGGATTTGGAGACTGAATATATATGAATGAAGCTAATTTTATTGGAAAGAGTGTAGAATTTTTCAATAAACCTGCCCCAAAGCAACAAAGCCCAAGGTGCTCCATATCAGCTCCTGGCACCACAGAAAAACCTTTCTCCTCGCAGTGAAATGTAAAGGTGTAAGTGCAACCCTTGTTAAAAGACGAGCTTTTGGGGCTGGAGAGTCAGTTAAGAGCACTGGCTGCTCTTGCAGAGGACTGGTGTTCGATTCCCAGCATCCACATGGAGGCTAAGAACCGTCCTTAACTCCAGTTCAGGGGAATCCAAAGCCCTCTTCTGACCTCCGTGGCATTGCATGACACAGGCGCACACACATACATGCGGACAATGCACTCATACACATAAAATAAAATATTTTTTGAAAGACTAGCTTTTATTTTATTTCTTTTTTTTTGTTATTTTTTTGTTTTTGTTTTATTGAGACAGTTTCCTTGTGGCCCCAGATGGCCTGAGTCTCTATGGAGAATATGCTGGCCTTAATCTCACAGATTTCTGCCTCCTGTAACATTGTTTTATACAGACACAATACTGTGTAGCAAACAAACTTCATATCAAAAAAGAATTATAGTAGAAACTCATTAAAATTGAAAAACTTGAAGATAAAAATCTGAAACAAAAAAGAATCATTATCCTCAGAAATAATAAAAAAGATGCTGTATTTATAAAATACCAGCTAGACTTCATAAATGGAATAATTACTGGTAATTAGATAATAGAAAGTATAGTATTTGAGTAGCAAAATATGTAAGGAAAAGAGACTGAGAGATAGCAGTGTCTGCTCTTGCAGACCTGGGTTTGGTTCCCAGCATCCACACGGCAGCTAGCAACCCTCTGTAACTCCAGTTCTAGGGGCTTTAACGCCCTCTTCTGACCTCCATGGGCATTGCCTGCACTGGTGCATTTACATGAGAGTGAAACAATTGTACACATAAAATAAAAATAAGTAAAAAATTAATATGTGATGAAAAGACTGACTGATCTAAAAACAGAATAAGCATGGGAATTCCAATAAGTAAGCTGAATGACAATCTTCAAAAAATGAAATCATAAGATGATAGCATGTTGAAGATGTGAGGAAATTTAAGAGGCTCAAGGAATATATTTAGTATTAGTTTTTTTTATTTTTGTGGCAGTTGTTCTAGAAGAATAGCAAAGATAAAAAGCAAAGAAAAAAGTTTACTAATAATAAAAAAGTGTTATAAAAAATCCTAGAGTAGAAGAGATATCATAATAAAAAGGACCACAAATTTTTGTGCAAAGTAATGGCTAACTGGAATCTATGAATGAGAGCTTGAACCATCCATAGTCAAAATAGTGTAATAATAGTTTATTCAGAGTTTAAAAACTATAGCAAGGCTAACAGTCAAGTGTTTTCATTGGTTATGTAAAAATACAAAAAGTAGTTAAAACTCCATAGAATGTGTTAATTTTAGCCAATTAATAAAAATGTAGGGAAATATCTTATTACATTCATCCTAGAACTCTAATTAAAGCCACAGAAAAGCCAATGACCCAAGTATATAATAAAGAAAATAAAAGGAAAACTCTCAAATTAATTAGATTAAATTAATTAAGAATAAAAGTTGATGAATAAAACACAATGATCACAAAAAAGTTGAAGCTGTTTCTTTTGAATTTTTTGTTTTGTTTTGTTTTTATACGTTTGATTTGGGAATAAAAATACAGCTAGATTCTACTAGCATTAAGGAGGAAAATTGGAATAAAAATTGACATAAATATGAATCTTTAAATTCTGTAATTAGTAGAGAGATACTTTTCATTCAACATATTTGGAAAAAATGAATAAAAAGAAACAGAATAAGAGAAAGTTAAAAAGATGAGATCTACCAAAGTTTCACAGAAGAATTGTATACTGTCATCTATTATTTTTCAGCATAGAATGTAATTTTTCATCTCATTCTACATGATTGTGTTACAATATCAATAAGCCCCATAAATTGAACTGGTCCAGACTATAAAATTGTCTAGTCTATCTGTTGGAGGACCTACTTTTCCAGTCTCATTGGTAAATTACCTGGTGATAGAACCACTCCCAGGAAGGCAGGGTCACCTTAAGTTACAGTAAATAAATGGGCAGAATACCTGGTGTGTTAATAAGGTAGTGTATATTTCCTGTCTGGAACTAGCTCAGATCCCTGTAGAACTACCAGACCAGCCACAGCCATGTAAGTCTCTGTAAGTCTGTCCACTTTCCTGAAGAATTCAGGAAAGCATAATTTCTCCTTTTCTTCTTCATGCCTTTCTTACTAAATATGCTTTCTCTAAGGCTTTGGGCTGCCCCTAGCATCTTGTATTTCTTCACTTTTTCTCTAAAGCTTCCTTCTCCCGGCCATGTGGCTTGAGTCAACCACGTGTCTGACCTCTGGGCAGGCTCTAACCTTGCATGGCTCCATGGCTTTCTTTCCTTCTTCCCACTATTCACCTCCTCAGGCAGCTGCCAAGATCACCAGCTCATCTGCTCTGAGGATTTTTCTTTAATTCTAATAAAATTGCAAAAGCTTCCATTTGGGTCCATTCTTAAATTCTTTTATGAATGAGACTAAGACCCCTCTAGGGGACCCTCTCTCTCCCTGTTTCAATTGCTATGAAAACCTGCAAATGTAGCGAGAGCACATGCACTCCCGTACACACAGAAATACATATACACACAATCTCTGTCTCTCTCTCACACACACACATACACACACACACACACATACACATACACTTACCTACCTACATTAAACTTTCATATAAATATACATATATAAATATATAAAAGTTCTATTTGGAAAAATACTTAAAGAATAGATAGTGACCAGGACTGGTTCACCCCAGAAGAACAACATTTCAGTCTGGACACCTGCTCTGTTATGAGAGGTAGGAAATAACTTGTTATCTTAATAACTGATTGATATACTAGGTAAAATTTGATATTGCTCTTGATTTTGAAGAGGTAGAGTAACCATAAATAAAAGAAACAAGTCATGGTTGTAGGCCCTCTTCATTCCTAGTCAGCATTGTCCTGCCAGTCACCAATTTTATTGCAAAAATGTAACAATTCTAAACAATGAGAATAATAAGCAAAAAAATAACCCAAATACCAGTATTTGCAAATGTAATGGATCAAAATATGCATATCAAAACATAGCATTTTAAGAATCAGTCAGTGCAGGAGGCTTCCTAATGTCTCCATACTGCCCAAAGGTAAAGCAAGATCGACCTCCACCCTGTAGCAGGCAGAGGATAACATTCTTACCGAAGTGGATACCATGGCAAGTTCACACAACACCAACAAAACAACAGAAGCCTTGTAAAATAAATCCCCTCTTCCATTAGTTTTCCAAGGTTTGGTGCCTCTATCCCAATCGTCCTTTTTCTGTCTTTTTACATCTCCTCAATCTGTTACACTTTGTTAGAATGGGGCATATGTGATCATTACATACATACATACATACACACATACATACATACATAGCTTATTGACTTCTCTAGATCTTCATTTTTTTTAATATTTTATTTATTGTTTTTGTTTTATGTGTATGCGTGTATTGCCTGCATGTAGGTAAGTGCACCCGTGTTGTGTAGTAGATCTTCAATTCTTATAAAGTCATTTCTGTACATATAGAAACTGAGTCAGTTGTGGTGGTGCATGCTTTTAATTCCAACATTAGAGAGGTAGAGACAATCAGATCTCTGTGAGACAGGGACCAGCTTGGTCTACATAACAAATTCCAGGTCAGTTGGAGCTACAGGGAGACCCTGTCTTAAAAGTAAAAGTAACTAATAAATAAATACTACATACTTTTTCACTATTAATCCATCATTTGTCAGTTTAATACCCAGGCCCAGAACTTAAAAGACAAAAGGAAAGGCTTACTCCTTTATAGACTTTATCACAGTTAAACACAAATATGTGATAAACAGTTGTACTCATTTTTATTAGTTTTTGGTGAGACTATGTGGCTAATTATACATTAAAAATATTTTATTTATTATTTTATATTTTATTGTTTTATGTGTATGACTGCATTACCTGCATGTATGTAACTGCACCTGTGTTGTGTAATGCCTGCAGATGTCAGAAGAGGGTGCCAAATCCCCTGGAATTGTAGTTACAAATGGTTGTTAGCTGCCATGCGGGTGCTGGGAATTGAACCCAGGTCCTCTGCAAGAGTAGCCAGTGCTCTTAACCACTGAACAATCTCTCCAGCTCCCTAATTATAAAATTTTAATTCAAGTTAAAAAATAAATTT
The DNA here is from genome assembly GCF_000622305.1 of Nannospalax galili. Classification (NCBI taxonomy): domain Eukaryota; kingdom Metazoa; phylum Chordata; class Mammalia; order Rodentia; family Spalacidae; genus Nannospalax; species Nannospalax galili. The sequence continues at coordinate 2,190,444 of NW_008329138.1, forward strand.
CTAGCCAGAGTTCTCATATGACAACCTCTTACATCTGAAGCAAACTGTATTCATTGACACAATTGAATCTGAGGCTTTTTCTTTCAGGACAGAACTAAAGAAAACAAAGGAGAGCTACACAGATGCCACTCTATACTGTATCACATGGCCACATGCCTGAGCACAGCCTTAGGATTAAGGCAAATGGTGCATTCCTAAGGGACCATCACTTATTTACCTTGGTGAAATTCAGTTTATTGAGCCAAAGATGTATACAAATTCTCTAAACTCTAAAAGTGCGATCAACAACAGCGGCGGCCGCTCCTCTGTTCTCGTGGGTGCTGCTCCTTCATCCTCACAGGCATCAAGGCTGCTCCTCCACTCGCCCTAGGCTGAGGTTGCTCTTCTGCCTGCCCTGGGCTGAGGCCACTCTTCTGCTCGCCTGGTGCTGAGGCAGCTCTTTTGCTTGCCCTGTGCTGCCTCCTGTCGTTGCTGCTTCTGCCAGGTCCCAAAACCCAGGGCTGGTGAGGAAACTGTGTCAGCAGAGCCGCATTCAGACACAGGAGACCAGGTTCAGTGACACAAGTCTGGTTTATTGCAGGAAGGCACAAGCTTATATAGGGGTAGTGGTCCAATCACAGCACAGCAAGTAGGATACCTCACTAGCATAACAGATTTAGCATCCTATCACAGTACAGCAACTAGGATACCTTATTAGCATCATCCTATTAGCATAACAGACTTAACATCCTATCACAAAATAGCGGGTAGGATGCCTCATTAGCATACTGGGCTTCAGATTACAGAGCCTGGATTCCAGGAAACCACATGACCCTGACAGTTGCACTATCACCCTAGGCTCAAGCCTGTCTCCCACATAAAAGATGATGTCACTGCCTAAGAAAATGACTTATTATGGTTACAAAGAAGTGCTATGTCCATGAGCAATTGCTGTGTGGCACCATTCTACATATTTCCACTCTGAAGACAAATCTCACTAAATATTTATCCTGTTATCCTCCAGCATTTTAACATTTAATCCCATGTGAATATGACCTCTTAACACCAGTTTAGGATTTTGGAGAGTGTCTTTAAAAAGCACAAGATTGAAAAAGAAATTTCATTTAAGGGGAAAACCTCATGAAACCTAGAATTCTTTAGTTGAAATAAAACGGAGGAAAAACCAATTTCACAGCAATCAGAAGGGATGAAATAAAGATATGCTCTTTAGCATGTTAGAAAGTAAAATTTGCTTGTGAAAAAATTTGACTATGGTGTCAACCTGTTGACTCCTGGATCTTAATGTTAATGCCCTGTGTGATGTTGCTTAATTTCTGTAACTTTTCTGAATTTTTCTCCATAAATTAGGATGTGTAGTACTTCTAAGCCCTGTTGTCATTTTGTTGTTGTTTCTTGTCCTTCCCTTTTAGTAGAGAACAACAGAAATCCACTGGTCTCAGTCCTGGTGGCTCCAAGTCTGCCATCAGTCAGTAGGGCTCTGCTGCCACTGAAGCTCTAGGAAGGATGGTTCATTCCTGCCTCTTCCCACCTTTTACTGTTGCTGTCAAGCCCCTGCTTTCCTTGGCTTGAAGACACATCACTGTACTGTCTGCCTTGATGGTCTTGTGACACTCTTCTTCTACATCTGTGTGTGTCCAGGTGTTTCTGAGAATTTTTGGTGATCTTCTGTCTTCTGATTAATGATAAGCAATGTAGGCACTATACATCAGGATTCAATTCTACCAAAACTACACAAAATGAAACATGTATTATCATATATCATAGCAGATAAAATTATTAAAAATTGTTTTTGATTTAAAATAAAAAGTTATACATTCAGTGACATGTGCCAAATCTAAATAAAAATTAAGGGTATCCATTGTACTTAAATTGTGTATGCTAGACTGTATTATTAAAAGGAAATATTTTTAAGAGCGTAAAGCATTTAGCAATACTCCATAATGTATTATAAACTGCATTTTTCATGCAAGCTATTAGTCTGCATATGATGGGCAAATGCATTTTCAAGAAATGAAACATATGAAGTTAAAATTTTAATGTAACCTCCAGCCTTCTAATAAATTCTATTATGGAACAAATGGCAGAGATCCCAAATTGTGTTGTGCTGATTTTGCTTGAATTTATTCTTCCTTTATAGTAATCTTAGAAAAGTTTGCTTTGTGTAGTTATATCTATTTTTTTCAGGAGAAATTCTTTTTTTACTTCTTTTTTTTAAAAAAAAATATTTTTATTTTATGTGTATGAGTGTGTTGTCTGCATGTATGTGAGCATACCTGCGTTGTGCAATGCTGTGGAGGTCAAAAGAGGGCTTCAGATTCCCCTAGAACTGGAGTTAAGGATGGTTCATAACTGCCATGTGGGTTTGGGACTCGAACCCGGGTCCTCTGCAAGAGCAGTCAGTGTTCTTAACCACTGAGCCATCTCTCCAGCCCCTCAGGGGAAATTCTTATAAAATAGTTTTGCATAGCTATGGCCTTGTGAATAGATTTTGTGTCTCAGACAACTGTCTAAAAAGGAAATGGGGAACATAAAAGCTCTTGTGCAATCTGTCACTCTTGGTCCTCCTGGCTTAAATCATATCATCCATGAAGCAATAAGAAAGAGAAGCTCAAGTATCAGGTGCCAATGAGGATAATTGTTCTGTAAATTAACTTATGCAGATAAAAGCAGCTTGTGTTGAGAAAAATAACATCGCATGTGATGCAAGAAATCCCAACTGCTGTATAATACATGCTAATTCATTGGCAGTTTAATCCAAAAGACAACATAGATTAGGGGTCCAGCATCGGAACACCGATCCTAGGAAAACTTGCATTTGAATCCTGATTCTACCAATGACCATATTTTTTACTACTGACCACTTATTTAACCTTTGTAAATTTCTAGTGCCTGGTCTGAAAGCTGAATGGCACCTGTATAAAAAATTATATTAATTAGTGATATAATGTATCATTGAATATGGCATGTTGTTCTAAGCTTGTCAGAACTAAATAAAACTTAGAAAATGTTACATTACGTATATTTAGGGAGGATGGGATGGATAGAAGTGGTATTGATACTAGAATAGTCTGGAAAATTTCCTATTGTTTTCAGGCTTACTTTTTGTTTTCCTTTGGTCTTTTTGAGACAGGGTCTCCCTGTAGCCCCAGCAGTCCTGGAACTCACTATGTAGACCAGGCTGGCCTCGAACTCACAAAGATCTGCCTGCCTCTGCCTCCCCAGTGCTGGGATTAAAGGCATGCACCACCACAGCTTGCTCAAGCTTACTTTTTGAAAAATGAATGGAGGGGTTGGAGAGATGGCTCAGCGGTTAAGAGTACTTGCTGCTCTTGCAGAGGACTCAGGTTTTGGTTCTCAGCACCCACATGGCAGATAACTCCAGTTCCAGGGATCTGATGCCCTCTTCAGGCCTCTGCAGGCACTGCACACATGTTGCACTTATGTGCATGCAGGCAAAACAGTCATATACATAAAATAAAAATAAATAAATAGTTTTCTATAAAACTGAGCCAAAAGGAATCCACTGCTTCATAATGGTTCTAATACTGGAAAGACAGCCATTAAGTACAATATAAG
>NW_008329138.1:2194042-2194215 GCF_000622305.1 Nannospalax galili
CCCCCCCCCCCGCCGCGTGCAAGCGATTTTGATATTTCATTACCAGTTACTAAGCAGTCTCCTCTTCATTATAACAGATGTATTTCTAAGCTTGGCCTTGATTCGTTTCATATATTTGGCATGAGAAAATGTTTGTTAATGTCAATTTCAAGAAACAGGCCTTCCTATCTTAG
>NW_008329138.1:2194308-2226380 GCF_000622305.1 Nannospalax galili
AAAATATTATATATATATGGATATACAGATATATAATGTTGAGCTAACCAATACTGGTCATAAGAGTTAGACTTCCTTATCCCATTCCTGAACACATCTATCTTCCCTCAACCACAAGGCAGTGCTCAGTCTGGACGTCCAGCCTACTGAATTCAGAGGCTAACTGTACCCTTGTTCTGAGCATACAATCTGTAGGCAGTTCATTCTCCAAGGGAAGAGAGATGGATCTAGATATTTCCCTTTAGGAGTTTGCCTGTTAGGTTTGGTATAGTTTCTCCTCCCCTAGAAGAGGTAGGTGAAGAGGACTAGTATTGTTATGCTACTACCCTTCTTTCTACGTGACAAAGGTCTGTGGGGAAGGGAAATTAAACATACCCCTCACTAGGATTCCCTAGTTTAAACTCTTCAGACTATTTCTCCCTCAGGGCCCACTTTGATTAAGGTGAGATGGAGAGACATAGGTCCCCCGGCCCTCACCTGTCTCTATCATTCTCCTAGTGTCAAGATGATCTTTCTCAGTGTTTTCTTTGAGAACATAGAAAGTTTAAATTTACCACTTCAAATAGTTCTTTAAGTTCTTACATGGCTTTAAATACTGCAAAAGTCCACCTCTAAGACAGCTCTGTGGTCAAGACTAATAAACTTTGGTCACTGTCTTCAAGGGGACTAAGGATCCTTTCCTCCTCTTATATAAGGACAATCAAGCCACTCTCATGATGTCATCAAATCCTAATATCTCCCACCAACCCCTACCCTCAAATACCATCATATTAAGCAACAGAATTTCAACATATGAATTTTCAGGTACACATTCACTCCAAAACAGTACTTTGAACCTTAAAACCACTAAATATTGTACCACCCACCAATACCTAAAAGACCTATTTACTAAGAAGTAAAAGATTTTTCTTCTGTGAAAGTCTTCCTTCTATAATTTTCTAGAATTTCAGCAGCATGCCTAAGTCTGCAAAGATTCCTAAAAGCCTAAGCCTAAGGTTAAGAAGCTGGTCTCTCTGAAGTACAAGAGCAAACCATGGAAACTTATATAATCACATTTCCATTACGGGTTGTTTTGCTGTGGCCTGTTCTGCTCATCCCCGATTGCTGTGCCCCAGAGCACCCTGACTGCCTTTCCCATGTGAAAAGGCCATGGGACAGGCCTGTAACGGATGTCTTTTTTATAGGCATAATTATCAGGATGGGGAGAAGATTCTTATTTCTTCACTTATAATGTCCAAAATTTTAGAAAAGTAAACACAAAAGTCACTTTACTATGAATAATCACATGTATACTGAAAATATTTGACTTCGCTCTAAAACTAGTTAATAACTTTATTGGCATGACAAGTTTTCTTTATTACATTTCAGCATCAGGTTAAGCAGGTTAATCAAATCAGTGAATTTTAAAAACCTAGGTTGTATTTTACATTTCTTGAACCAAACAACCAACATGAAATGAAGAACAATATACATTAGCATTTTAAGAGAATTGTAGGGGCTAGAGATGGTTCAGTTGTTAAGAGTTCAGTTCCCAGTACACACTGGGAGGCTCACAGCTGCATGTAACTCTACCTCTAAGGGATCTGACATACTCTTCTGGCCTCCACAGGTACCAACACACATGTGGCACACACACAGAGACACACATACACACATAAATAAAATGAAAGTAAATCTTAAAAATTGAATTTTATTAACTTTTAACTTATTGTAATTGAATATAAAGGTATTCAGTTTTTTAAATACATATAATTAATATTTAAATATTAAATGAGAGGTTAGTTACAATCCTAAAGGATAATTAAACAACAGATAGTTAAAGAGCTGGCTAAAATTAATTAATGAGAAAAATGCATGCCTTCCTTTTTTTAACTATAAGTGATAAGATTAATTTGTATAAAGAAGTCTATATTCTGACATGACAATATACATTTCTATTAGCAAAATGCCAACTGTTCCCTGTCTCTTCCACCTTTGACTTTGCTGAGGTGGGTGGGGATTGTTTGGTATACTTATCTTCTTCCCAGAGCTAGCCAACCTTACCTTAACCTTTCTGAAGATTCTGGCTGCTGCTCCTGCTAATGACCTAAGTACATATAATTTTTCTTCTTCAGTCAATATGCCACTTTCAAAAAAGATTCAAATCCACTCTATCCTGCAACTCAAAGCTGCTGTGGAGGAGGTTGCTAGCTAAGTACTGAAGAGTCTGTTACCGTGGTTAGCATCTTCATAATGAACACTCTTTAGAGCTTTTCATCTTCAAAGTGCTTGCAGAATGAATAGACCCTCCTTCTCACCCTGTCCACCTTTCCATTCTTTTTCAAGAACTATGATGGAACTTTAACTCCACTTGACCTGTGAATGTTTAGAAAGTGCCGTCATTGATGATGGCTCTCTTAGGGTCAGTCTTATCTGGTGGTCAGGAGGAAACATGTTCCCTAAGCTCAAAATTAATAGGAAATAAAATGCTTTCCGAGTGGAATTCACAAACTTCTTAAAAAGGCATCTTGCTTCACCTCTCCACTCACCCCACTACAGCTCAACGTAATACAAACTGCTCCAACATATGGGGCTGTACAGAGGCAAATAAACTACTACACAGCAGTCCTAAGTCCATCGCCATGAGAGTGTAGGAAAGTCAATGTAAAATTTTAAAATTAGAAAGAAAAGAACTCAGCCAAATAGTCAACAGAGTATAGACTACATTAATGCCAGAAGTACTGTTTGTGAAGACAACATGTTCACAATTGGGACATAAACTCAATCTGTTGAAGGACTGACTATAAAGATTAGTCACAAAGAAGAATTAAGGGCTGAGCATGAGAGATCAGCCTAAAACACATATGTGACGAACTAGCTCAACAAACAGAAACAGAAACCCCATATGGAGTTTAGAGAGCACAAAAGTCACATTCCTGAAATACACGACAGTTTTACTTTTGTCATAAACAGCTACCAGTACAGAGCCACCTGTTAATGAGTAAATCAGACAGCCCTCTGGTCAACAAAACAACAGAGAACTCCAGCAGGCTTTGTTTAGTTTTGTTATTTAATGTAGAATGCTTTATCATAAGTTAGAGTTCCAGGGAGTTAAAAGTTTGCTGTGTTTGTTACGGAAATAATCAGAGATCAACAGCCGAAATCAGGTGAGGAGAAGGAGTTTAATTCGACGCCAGTGGGACTGAATCAGGAAGTCAGACCCCCTGTTCAAGTTTGGGGGGACGGTTATACTCAAGTGAGGAATGCAAGCAAAAGGTATATAGCATATACATGGTAATTAAGTAAGATAACAGAGGGTGGAAAAGGTAATACAAATACAAAGATTACAGGAATGCAAAAGCCTTGTCTATACAGGAATGCGATCGTTTTGGAGAACACAGACTTCTTATCCTGGAAAACACAGACTTCTTATCCTGGATAACTAAAAGGGGCAGGGGAAGATTCGTGTTTACTTCCCCATTACTGGAGTTCTCAATTATCATCACATTGCAAAATCCTTTATCATCTGTTAAGTTTTATATCCACAATAATTTCTAGATGTAACCAATGATGATCTTTTATGGTGAAGGGTGATGACTTGAAGGGTCAGGTCTCATTTAAAGTTTCCTGATTTTGCCTTCTCTTTCGTTCTGGGAGGTTCGCCCTATAGCCATGTAGCGTAAGTTCCTCATTTTGAAAAAGAGGGTAAGTTTTATGTTTTATTTTTCAACTTGTTTAATCTGGGATAGATTAGCCAGTAAAGTGTTTGCCGTGGGCATAAAAAAATTTAACATTTACTGCTTTAAAACTTCTTCAGCAATGATTTAATGTTTAGTAAATGTTTAAAAATGAGTTAACTTTTGATGAAACATTATAGTTTTTCAGAAACACAATAAGAGATTTGTATATCCTGTGTTTTGCTTCCAACGTCTTTTTATTTTTTTCAGTTTTCTGTCCAAGAGAAAAATCTTCAGCCTTTGGTAAAGTCCATTGATACAAGCCTAATTTTCATGTTAATCAGCTCCACATTTATAACTGCTTTCTCAGAGAAGCTAAGGATTATTAATTTGGTGAAAGTTGTAAATGTTTGGCACCAGACTTTCTGGGGACTATTTTGGTAAGATTTGTTGGAAATATGTGTTAGAAACTGGTCTATACTCTGCACTGATAAAATAACAGGATCCAGTGTTTTTAAGCCTAATTGCTCTGTAGGGATCAAAGGCATGTTACTTAATCATCTTATGCTTCATTTTGGGATCAGAAAGAAAAGTAGCTTGATCCTCCAAAAAGCTGTTAGGAGGCAAAATGGAGTGCGACAACTCATATTTGTGCCAGGAAAAAGAAGAGAACATGAACTTCTAGACAGTGTTTTACATGATGATTTTGGAACTGTATGATCAGTAGGGGGAAAATTACTACAGTACACAGTTCATCTAGCAGTTACAATCAGTGGGCATAAAATGACAGGTTGAAAGTTGCTTTTTTAAAGTTACATATGTTAACTGAGTTTTTGAACTGAGTCATTCAATAAGGAAAGACTTTGTCTGAATGGCAGTCATATACAGACCTGAATTTCTCAAACTCACTTGCATACACATCTGTGTGTATTTAAAAAATGAAATATTAAAAATGTAAAACATAGATGATAACCATAATATGAAAAGAATTTTTAATGTACATAGGATTCATTTCTTAAAATCTAACTTGAGAGTCTTCACTGTCTGTCCTTGTCTACATTTAAAAAAGACTCTTGGAAATTTCCACTAAGTTCCCTCAAATAATGCCTTCCGGTTATTCTAATTCACATCTAAGTGGTGTCATAATTTTGAATTCTAAAATGAAAAATTCTTATGGCATAATAGATTTCAACAATAACTGTGTAATAATAGCTGAAAGTTACCAAATACCTGATAAATGCCAAAGATAACTACTTTATTTTTAAATATGGAAAGTTTGGGGGCTGGAGAGATGGCTCAGTGGTTAAGAGCACTAGCTGTATTTTCAGAAGGACCCAGAGCACAGACTTTGTGAGGTCTGGACCACTTCAAGAATTCAAGGCCTTTGGGAATTCCTCATTCCTGTCTGAAGATCCCAAGACAATATCTACTCAGCACCCACCCAGCTTTCAATGGGCATCATGCATTTGGGAAGCATTAACAATTTTAAAAGCTTCTGGCTCTTAGAATTTTTTTCTTAAGACCCTTTGCATTTTTTCTTTTCAAAGAGCTTTAATATGGGGACCAGATAAAGAAGGATTAATGTAGTTTAGGAAAGTGAAAAACTAATTGAATCATTAACTCACTATTCAAATTCAAATATCTTCATCCCCATCCCTAGTCACTGTTTGCCCTTCTGCTTTGCTCCTCTGCCTGACTCTTTTCTTCTCCCTTATTGAAAAATCTTCTTAGTCTCAGCCCTAACCCTGAAAAGGTCATGTGAAAACACACATCCAGCATGTCAGAAGTCCTCCAGGTGAAGGCCTGGGTCTGCCTAGATGTTTGGAATCTTACATTTAAGTGTCTTTGGGGGTAACTTAGGACTCTACTGTTTCATAGAAATTAACCCAGCAATGCACCCAGCTACCACTACTTTTAAAATTTAGTACTTGGTAATTTTGAAATTACTTTATTTGCCTCGTTGGTTTCACACTTGATAGCAGTTTCTTGATGTAAGAACCTATGCAGGTTTAAACCTATTTATACCTATTTAAACCTATTATATCACTACTTAAAACCCATACAGTAACTTTAGCTGCAGATAGCACACTGTGTGAATAGACAATCACTTCCTATATGGTTAGAGCAACAGATACACGCAGATTGTGCTTTGGAGAAACTGTTTAAGAAACTCATCAGTGAGACCTTCTCAACATTTATTTTCTGTATCACAGTCTTTCGTTTATTGTGGAACAAGTTGCAAATTTTCATCTTTAAACCCAAAGCCACAAATGGCATCATATTTTTGTTAGTCTAGTTTATTTTAGGTTTATCAAATTTTTCTAGACATAAAGATGTTCACCAATTTATATTGATGACAAAGCACTAGAAATAATCCATTAACTAAGAAAATCATCTATGATCCTTGACTAAGAAGCAGTTCTTTTTGATAACTGGTAGATTCAGTACATTGTATTCAATTTATCTTCATAATAGACGTAAAAATAAAAGTTGTAAGAAGTTACTCAGATGTGTTTGAAATGTTTCATCCTGAACTTAAATTTAAAATAAAGCTTACTTGCAGGAATGTTTAATCACTTGAAGAACAATAACTGTTTTCTTAAGACCCTGGCAGATAAAAATTAACTTGTAATTAAAGGCAATTCTATTGTGGAACATCTAATGCAGCACCTGGCAGGTAGGAGGCTCCCCTTTTGTGGTGACTGCAGTTATTAGTGGAACTGGACCTAGATCAGTGCTCAGGACTCTCAGGCCCACTTCTGAAAGCTCTGTCCTCTACAGTCCTCTACATCTGGTTCTATGTGATCATTATCCTTACACATCACATACAAACTGCAGTTTCCATGGGAAGAAGAACAAATCGGGAATGTTTCTAAAACTCCTGTGGGGGGATGTACGCCTTAGCCTCCTGTCTTGAGCTCCATGACTGAGAGGTACAATTCTACCAAAATGCACTCTGGGAAACCGATGAGTTTATCTGGCTTCCTTATAAAGCAATGGGTGTGAGTGCTCTGCCCCAAGGCTCCTCTGCAAAGTCTTTACCCAGCGTGGATGACGGCTCCCAGCCGTGCATGAACAGTCAACAAGCCCAGCTGGCCCAGCCCTGATGATCTTAGGCAAGTGGGCACGGCTGATTTCAGGAGGATGGCTTCTGGGGGTGAGGGGAGGGATTCCTGCACAACATGTGCTAGGTCACCTACGAGCTAAGACCCTGCCCCTAAAAAGCCCTTGGTTCAAATTAGTGTATCAACTGCAAACCGCCCATTAAAAAAAATTGACTCATCCAGAGGCTAAATTTACAAGTGAACATCAGTGCCAAAGTAAGTTTTTAAAACTCAGTTTTCTGTTTGAACTGTTTCTAGAACTGAGTGACCAGCCTCGAAGCATGGAAACGCGCTGCTCTGTTGTGTCACTGGAACCAAGGTCTTTCCTGGCGCACCTCAAACCCAAGGAAAAATGAGAGGAGGGAAGATGATTCTTTTTTGACAAAGAGATAAAACTCGGGGTTGCAGAGATGGATCGATGGTTAAGAGCACCGACTGTTCTTGCAGAGGACCCGGGTTCGATTCCCAGCACCCACATTGAAGCTAACAACGGTCCATAACACTAGTTCCAGGGAATCTGAAGCCCTTTTCTGCCCTCCACGGGCTTTGCATGACATGGGTGCACTTACACACATGCAGGCAATACACTCATACACATAAAACATAAAAGTAAGTAAATAATTTAAAAAACATAAAACTCAGTGATAAAATATAGATTTTTCACCAAAGCATTTAAAACAGCATACCATTTCCCCTCTCTAAATTCTTATCCTGTGGCAGTATCCTGCACTAAACAAAAACGAACTTTGACATAGCCAGAAACACTTGGCAGGGCATTTTTACGCTTTCCCTCGGATACACCCACTGCCCTACGCCCAGAGCTGGCGTTGAAATGGAGGACAGGAGGCCACGGCAGGAAGAGGCCCCGGAAAAGGGCCAGAGGGTTGGACATAAAGTTTCACAGTGTTCTTCCCACAGCTGAAGCCATTCCTTCTGCAGGAGGAAGCCTTACCCACCGTGTCCAGACTGTTGCTTCCCTGAGGCCGAGGAGCAAACTGCTGCTCAGTCCTGGTCCCTCCAGACAGAGGAGGCAGGTCGGCTTGGGTTACCGCGTTCTCGCGCGCCTGGCTGACGCAGATGTCTTACTCCTTTTAGAGGATTCAAAGCCCATAACATTACTAATAACTCCACAGACTTGTTTGCATTTCCCATGCCACATATAAATGTCAAAGGCAATGACTTGTAGCCCTCTTTAATCTCGTGACAGCTTTATTATCATTGGTTGGCTGAATTTCAAGAAAAGTTATGACAGTGGCGAAGTTCTGCAAACTGCAGCACATATTTCGGTAATTAGGTAAAGGAGGGAGCGCTGCATTTAGAATGCACAGCTGAAATTATTTGCTAAACACTTAAGATCCCAAGGTATATCACACTCCTCCCAGGACGGCTTCTGACGATGATTTACAAAGCTCTTTTTGTACTATTTTGCCAGTTTCCCGCTCTAGTTCGGCTGTGGCAGCAGCAGTTTGACTTGAAAATGGATCTTCTGATGATGGGACGCTTACACTTGGGACCTGAGAAGGTGGAAGCAGGCCCTGGTCTGAGGCGCAATTCTCATTGTCTGCTGTTTTGATTGTTCCCAAACCATAGACTTTCTCTCCTGAATGCTTCAGCACCAAACGTTGAAGCTGATTTTTTTCCCCCATAATTCTGGAGCCAAGGCAGGATTTTCCAATCTTAGTAAAGGTAAAGTGAGTCACTTGAAGTACAGTTTTGATGCCACACATACGGAAGCATTTGTCGTTTAACTTGTTTATCAGTAGTGTCCCTGCTAACGATTATCAATATGAAGCCGGGTTTTTTATCTCATTAAAAGGTCATATTCTTTAACAGTCACTTGAAGGATTTTTTTTTTCTTTCACTATGGTTATGTCTCAATGAAATATTCCTTCATTCGCTTTATTTTATAATCCGAATTATGAACCACATGCAAAAGCAAAGCCTAGGACTGAAAATAATGGAAGTTTGACTTAAAGGCCTAATTTTAGTCTGATACTCCATTTAAATTCCAAACTTGATCATCAGCTTTTAAGCTTGGTTTTGATTTGAAACTCATGCATTTCTTAAAAGTCAAATTGAGAATCGTTTAATACATCAAAAGAAAATTCTTAAATTTTCAAGGAAAAAAAAACTTCATTGTATAGTAGAGGGTAAATCATCAATTCTGTTTCAACTTCCCCACGTTGCAAGGTACTGCACTTTATTTCTGGGGCTCACAAGGGAGAGCTGTTTCATTCTGTCCCTCCTTCTTCCCCACCTCCCATTACCCCTCCTCTCCCTGCTCCTCCTCCTCTTCCTCCTCTCTTCCCCTCCCCCCATACTACATATCTTAGGGCTTGCTACAAAATAGAAGTCATGCAACATGAAGTAAATTCTTTCTTCTTTATTTTTTCTACCTATTTCATGCTTCCTTCTATGAAAATATTTTACTATAATAACCAGTAAAAAGCATTTAGTAATGTTAAATGTACTGTCTGAATTGAGTTTCATCTCCCTTAAAAATATGAGTGAACCATTATTAATAAACATATTTGTCTTTGTATACTTCTTTTATGAATTATTTATTCGTTTTACCTTCATATTAAAATCACACTTTTATTAAGTTTCTGAAAAAAAATACATTAGAATTAAATAAAATTATTAACTCAATAAAAATGATTAGAATTGAGAGACATAAAATACATATCATAACCTGGTAAAAATCACTAAAGGTTGGTGGTGAGCTAACTTTAAACAGTAAGAAAAAAAAAAATGGTTGGTTCGGCCATCAGATTTTAAATCTATCCAAGGAAAACCAAAACCAAGTAGTTGGGGAACAAGCAGATAACCCTGATCATAGAGATAAATTCATTTCCAGGGTAAGTCGAGGAATAGAGCCATGCAACAGGCCGTGTCATTTTCCTCATCCCCATAAAAGCAGCACAAACAACTTCATAAATTTCGCGTCTCCTCTTTCCCCCACAGATTCCTGCTAAGAACCAATTCAACTAAGTCATCCTACGTCAAATGATGAGTGGTAACTTCTTAAGGGAATAAGTCCATGCCTCTCCTTCATTCTTATACAAGTTGTGGGTTAAGTGTCTTTTGTCTTAGATTCATACTCTTGATTTCTCTCCTTTATGAAGGACTAGAGGAAGTAGACTCCATTAACACACATGCTTTTTCCAAGGGCACATATGAACATTTACATTACTGGCCACACTTGTTCTTTTTTTTTTTAGAAACCTTAGCTTCCAAGGAGGATTTTTGTATTAGTTCTCACTTCTCATTTAAAAAATATTGGATAGTTAATGAGTCTTAGTAACAAAACACATACTGGATTAAGCTTTACATTAATGGATTTTTGAGAAACCAAATACTTATCTGTGCAAAGCTTGTGTCATACTTGTCTTTGACATAAATTTAAAATCAATATTTATTGCATTTAAGTTGTGTTAACCTTTATTTTGAAAGCCTAATAATCAAAAATAAAAACAGCTGATGGAAGCTTATGTTACTTAAGTGCTGTAAATAGAAAACTATTTTGAGCATATTTCACAAAATAGAAGATAAAATTATATTTCTCTGAAAAGATACTGCTAAAATTATATTGAAATGGCTGATATTTATGTGATATTTGAAGTAAAACTGACACTTAAATATTCTGCCTTTGCCTTTCTGTGTAGACTGTGCTGCGTGTTTGTTTTCCTTTTCTCTCTGCCCTGGTTTTCATTTACTAGTGCTTTTGTCAATGGTGAACTTGAATCAGGATGAAGGGAGAATTAGTTTCCTAAAAGATACGTACTTTGAATGAAGCCAGGATAAGAGCAAATCTCTTAAAATATTTATAAATGTTAACTCATAATAATAAGAAACATAATCTTTTATTTCATTGTTTCACAGTGGAAAGGAATAATATTGATGCAAGATCATTTGAAAGATATATAGTCCACCTACGTTAGGTACAATGTATTCTTGACTTTAGCCAGGCCATCTAAAAACATACCCGCCTCTGGAGCAAATAATTGTCAGTAACATGATTCTAATTTCAAAACCAGGAGCTCTGGTTTGGAACTTTTTAAATGCTATGATCCATCATACAAAAGACACTGTATTATTACGTTTGGTATCATTAATTTTTGGTTTGTTCATACACACCACCCATTACTGTTTCCTCCCCTCCATCCCACATCCTATAGGAATTCTTCTGCTTCTCTAGTGGCCTCCTTTCCACAGTCAGCTGTTTCCTGGTATTTGAACTAAGTCAGTCACTTGATAATGTTAGTGTTGGAGAGGATGTGATACATACCCCATCGGACAATAGAAACAGGTGTTGAAAAAGCTCTTCCCTAACCCTAACCCTAAACCTCTAACCCTAACCCTAACCCTAAAGCACCAAAGTAAATATCATCCTATCCTGAATGTTGAATTTGTTACATGGACCTGTCCTAAGACCCTCTCCCAGGATCACCTCAAGTGAAAGATACTTTAGTTACACATGCACCATACATGGTAAATCAGTATAATGAAAATAACTCACTCTGTATGACATAATTCCAGAAAGATTTTCCATTTGTAGACATGCAGAATTAAACAAATTCTTATACTGAAAACTTGTGGGAGGCAATTGTGGAAATAAATGATCCTGCATCTGCACGCAGTTGTACATACATGTAGGTACACTCTTGTTTAAGTTGAATAACTTTTCAAAAAATATTTTATTTGTTTTTATTTTATGTGCATGCATGTATTGCCTGCATGTAGGTAAATGCACCCATGTCATGCAATGCTTACAGAGGACAGAAGAGACTGTCAAATCCCCTGGAACTGGAGTTATGGACAGTTGTTAGCTGCCATGTGGGTGCAGAATTCTGACCCGGGTCTTCTGCAAGAACAGTAAGTGTTAACTGCTGAGCCGTCTCTCCAGCCCCTGAATAACTAGCTTTCTTTAAGTTTTCTGTTTTCTCTTTCTCACTCCTTATATTTTGCATAACCTTTTCTATATTTTATTTTTAAATTATTTATTTTTATGTGTGTGAATGTTCTGCCTGCATGTATGTAAGAGCACCACATGTGTACAATTCCCACAGAGGTCAGAAGAGGGCAAAGGATCCCTGCAACTGGAGTTACAGACAATTGCTAGCTGCCATGTGGATGCTGGTGACTGAACCTGGGTCCTTTAGAAAAGCACTGAGTCTTCTTAATAGCCATCTCTTCTGCCCCTTTCCCATATTTTAGATTCTTTCCTGTCTTTCCCTGCCTTTGCCTCTGCATGCATTTTGAGGGCATGGGTAGAAGGGATTTTAAGTCATTGCGATTTAAAAATGGAATAGTCTATTTGATGCTCTGGAGCTTGCTTTTCTAAATTTCCATGCATATTCCTCTACGTAATCATGTATCAATAGAAGAAGCTAAAATAACCTACAGTGACTATTAACAATTTTTCAGTGATTTTCATCTTAATGAATATTGAAAAACATAGTCTTCCCTTCTTATTATACTTCTAAAGTAAAATGTTTGTTCATACATAATTATATGTCATACATATTTCTATAATATAGATTTCTAAAGACAAACTATTAGGTAATTACACATATATACATCTATGTATATACACAGATTAAAATACTTCCTTGGACATAAAATACATTTGTTAGGCTACTTACCAAAGGGACTACTGTCTTCTTGTGGTGAACCTTTTAAGTTTCATTTTAGTATTTCATCTATAGAGTTAATTTTTTTTTTTAAAAAAGAAAAGCTAAGTTTTCAAGACTATTCTTCTAATTCCTCATGTCTGATGTAGCATTTTGTTACATATCTCAGTCCTAAATTATACTGTAGTCATTCCTTTGCTACAGTGGACCCACAACCTAACTCGTTTCATTGCCATTTTATTTAAAAACAAGTTGACTTCAAACCCATTGGTATTAAATAATTTCTTCCATCTTCCAAAGAAGTCAAGTGCAGTGTTCACAGAGGCTAAATAACATAGCTTCTCTTTTCGTCTCTGAAGTTCAAATGACTCTCAGATCAGAGTTGACACTGCACTGTTCTGAGGTACCTGCTTTTAGAGGAGACAAGTGTGTTCTGTCTGCCTATAGAGTAGAGGTAGAATTATTGACGTTAAAATGGTGGCTTTCTTCAAATGGAAGGACATATATCGAGTTAGGTTGGAGCCCAGGGAAACTCCTTTTTAGTTCATGCCTTCTGCATTAGTCCTGGAGCTTGAGTTCAGCAGACACGTAATTACTGTTGGCATTCACCAAGATA
Source organism: Nannospalax galili (assembly GCF_000622305.1). Classification (NCBI taxonomy): domain Eukaryota; kingdom Metazoa; phylum Chordata; class Mammalia; order Rodentia; family Spalacidae; genus Nannospalax; species Nannospalax galili. The sequence goes on from NW_008329138.1 coordinate 2,207,318, forward strand.
CTCCTGGCAAAGAGGTGTCCGTGGTGCTTTCTGCTCTCTTGTTAGAGCAGCAGTGCTGGCAGACAACCACACAGGGTTGCCTGCCTCTGCTCTCCATGCCTCACACAGAGATCAGTTTCATCTGTCAGTCTGGCACTGCTTACAAGCACAATAATTCCCGTGAAATTCAGAGATTAAGAAGGATCTTCACTAGCAAGTGACTATGCAGCAGCAACCTGGGGGCATGGAACGCCTAGAAAAGACAGTAGCGCAGTGTGGAAAAGTGAAGGGATGTGCTTGTGTGGAGTGTTCACAGGTAATGCTGCGGCCTTTAGGATTCTCTAAACTGAAATCCAAGACAGTGGTATATGAACAAAGTCCAGAAAATTGGAATAAGCACCTCGATCCGAACACTGCAGTGATGGCTGTGGTTATCCTCACAGCAGATACATCTTAATGAAGATGAACTCTGTCTAATATCAGAATATCTTGGGCTATAAAAGTAGAATAATTCACTACGAATGCCTTGTTGAGCACAATAGGGAAAGGAATATTCACTCTGACATCTTTAATATTGACTTAGCTGTCAAGGAGCCCTGAATTACAGGAAACACTCTGCAGTTATCTGCTCTAATCTCAAGAAACTGACACCATTAGTTTCTTTTTATTTCTCAACCTCTACAGTTCAAATACCCCTGAAAATCACATATACATAATATTTGTATAATTTGTGTTGAATTTTGCTGTAATGAGTCTCCTTTAGGTATTTGTTGGTGAGTCACATTCATTCTGAATCTTCATTCGGTAGAAAACATGGGCTATTAAAGCCATGCTTTCTAAAATTTTATTTATTGTTGCTGTGTGTGTGATACGTGCGTGGATGTGCGTGTGCTCATATGGCAATCAGTGCACAACTGTGGGGAAAGTTCTTTCCTTCTACCTTTATTTGGGTTGGGGAGAGCTCAAACTTGGGTTGTCAGGCTTGCATGACAAATACTGGTACCTGCTAAACCATTTATCAACGCCAAGCCATATATTTTAATTAATTAATTAATTTTATTGTTTGAGAATAGCATGCACGTCTTGATCAAATGCACCCGCACTCCCATTCCTGTACTTCCCCCATCATGACTTTTGCTTCCCAACTCCATGTACAATCTTTGAAGCCCTCTGAGTCCACCTAGTGCTGATAGCATGTGGATGGGTCATCCCCTGGAACACAGGCAGCCTGTCAGGGATCCCATCAAAGAGAACTGACTCTCCCTACCCCAGCAGTCACCAATTGCCAATGGCTCCTCAGCTATGCTGGAATTTTGACTGGCCAAGCCACACTTTTTAACCGGAAGCAGAATTCTGTAGTCTCTGCAGGAGTCTGGACTGCAGCGGTTCAGATGGCTGAAACTGAGTTCCAGTTGCTTCATTCATTTGCTGTGCACTGTGAAGCAAACAATCATTCCACGTTTGATTTCCTTATCTGTATGATTTAGCTGAGAATAACTACTATGAAACTATTAAACTTAGTGACTGCTGAGTCTTTTTTATTATATATATTTTTTTATTTATTATTTTTACTTCATGTATATGAGTGTATTGCCTGCATGTATGTGAGTGCACCAGTGTCCTGCAATGCCACAGAGGTCAGAAGACGACTTCGGATTCCCCTGGAACTGGAGTTAAGGACGGTTCATAGCTGCCATGTGGGTGCTGGGAATTGAACCCAGTTCCTCTGCAAGAGTAGTCAGTGCGCTTAACCACTGAGCCATCTCTCCAGCCCCAGTGACTGCTGAGTCTTAAAACAAGATGCAAGGCAGAGCAAGTGAACAATAAATATTAGCATTGTTAGACAAGTTTGTGTTCATCAGGCTGAGTCTCTCTGGGGTCTTCCACCTCCCACCTCTTCAGTACTTGATCAACCTGTAACCCCACCCGCAGCACTCACTACTCAGTAAGGTAAGGAAAGATTTCACTCTTCTAAAATCCAAACCAACGTGGTATCTTTCTCTTCATTTCTCTGAGGTGTTTCCTTCTTTCTGTAATCGTGCAATGAAGTGCTTTGCCATCTACTTAGCCATGCTAGCAGCTGTACCTGAGCTGTGAAGGAACTTCATATCACAGAAAAATAACTATGCTGACAAATCCATACTATGTACAGTGTCTGGTATAAAAACCTTGCAATGTTGTAAACACCAAAACATTGAAAATAAGAATTGTGTGTTTTCCTGAAAAAAAAAAAAAAGGTTGATGATGCAAGACTTCATTTAACCTCCATGTGTAAACCTTTTTAAAATCATTTATATTCTATATAAATATACATTCTCAACAATTTCTACCTTTCTCTTCTCTACTTCTTTAAGAGCTTTTTAGGGGGAAAAACACAAAAAACTTAGTTCACAAAAATGCTGCAAATTTCTTTCAAAACCAAATTGAACTATTTTTCCATTTAGATTAAATACATTATACTTCTCTATCTAGATCTGTGTGGTTAGATGCAGTAACATCCTAAGCAAATGTGGCTACCTACTGCCAGACATAGAGCCAGCCACCTGAGATTTAACTGAGTGGAAATGCCATGGAGACTTCATAGACTAAGTTTGAAAGAAATGATGTAAACTACAACATTACTTTTCATATTCTAGATGTTTTAAATGATCACAATAATTTGGACTAAATAAAATTAATTTGATTTTTAAAATAAGGCTACTGATGTTTAAAAAGAAAAATGTGACTAGCACCTACTTAAAGACATTGTAATTATGTCTTGCATCTGATATTTCTATGGAACAATACTGCGATAGATGTGAGCATTTCAGGTGAAAAAAATGGCATTTTAGAAATAAAATTTTAATTGCAGAATTTCATTTCTCAATGTAATAAAATGCTGCTCTTGCCGAGAACAACTAGAAAACTAGGCTTATTACAGAAAATCAAAATTAGGAAACAAAAATTCTTTTGAAAGAATTGAGAGAGCAAAACTCCAGCCAGAGGACCAGAGCAGAGAGAGTGGAAATTAGGAGAACCCAGAGGCCCTGTCAGGAAGCAGAGGGGCCAACAGAGCTTCTGGGAACTGACAGGGATGGACAGGAAGTAACTGCAACACACAATTTCCAGACAGCTAGGCATGAAGTTCAAGATCTTAGAGAAGGAAATATGACAATGAAATGAGCCTGACATTTGTGGTTTCCACTTCAGATGTCAGCTGCACTCATAAACTTGTTCAAGCACAAAAGGTAGAGAGAAGTTAAGAAAAATTTCTGCGCACCCTTGATCCCGAGAGTAGTAAAGCCCACTAGGGAGAAGTAAAGTGTGGTGGACTCCTGGTACACAGAGCCCCACATATCTACCTATAAAGAAAAGTAAGTTCTTTGGAATAAAATAGTATCATGTAGATTAAATGTATATAAAATGGTGATCTTTATTAAAAATTACTAAACTCTTCAAGAAATGGAGAGCAGTTGATAATCAACAATCCTACAGATTCCCCGGTTATCAAAATTATAAGGTATGGACTCTGAATAATATAATTAAGAAACTAGGTGACAGACACAGAAATTTAAAACATGAATGAAATTGGGACTATAAAAAAATACAGTAAAAGAAATTAAAACCTCAGAAGTAAATTTGATTGCAGGGCTTAAAATTAGTGAACTCTTGGGTCTGGAAAGATGACTCGGTGGTTAAGACCCCTGGCTGCTCTTACAGAGGACCCAGGTTCAATTCCCAGCACCCACATGTTGGCTAACAACCATCTGTAACTCCAATTCTAGGAGAATCCAATGCCCTGTTCTCACCTCTGTGGGTACTGCAGGACACAGGTGCACTTGCATAAGTGCAGATAACACACTCATACACATAAAATGAAAATAATAAAAAAAATATTTTGAAAGGATTAATGAAATCTAAGTCAGTGGAAAAGATAAAAAATTCTTAGAAAAATGGTGGAAAATGTGCAAAAAAGAAAAAAGAATTAAAAAACATAAGGGTCTTAGTAGAACGTTCCATTAAGAGCTATCATTGGTCTGCTCCTCCCAGAAGCCAGAGGTTATCAAATAAAAACCCAGTGCCAGTGTGGCATTGCCCCCCTCATGTTACTTGAGGTGTCCCAAGGCTCCCCAAACAATAAATGTTATTGCTACTGCTCTTGGTTGCCCACAAGAACTTGGTGGTAAGAACCTATTGATGAGGACACTACAAACTGAACAAGGAACATGGGGAAATCAAGCTGGTACTGACCAAGAAGTGTTCCCCCCTGCTGACTAGCTTTCATATTTAGGCTGCTGGAAGAAGACTCATCAACAGTCTCACCCAGCTGGGAACCCTGTGAACTTCAGCAATGACCATTGTGCCAAGATATGTCCATGGGTACAATAGTGGCTTAAATATTATGGGGGCAACCAACAACTTTCTGATTGGAAATTGGATTTAAGACTCACTCTAGAGGAGGAAAAACATGTCTGGTATTGTAAATCTTGCAAAGATTCCATGATGGGGGAAGCTCACAGGCCCCAGGGGTGACCCTGCTACTAATACTCTACTCTGCTAAATGAACTTAGTATGAATTTCCCTCTAAATCTGAATCAGCTCCTGGACATCATCAAGAAGTTTCTTTGTCTAGTGAATGGTGTTTAACAGAGAAACTCAACTGGTAAAAGTGGAGAGAACAAGTGTATAGTCACACATGGAATATCAATTCTAGTGTCCCCCCAACCCTGAAGTCTCAGGAACCATTTTGGAAGAGGGATGGATAAATTGCAAGAAGTTTGGAGAGGATTGGAGCTAAACGATGTCTTCTGGACAAAACAAGACCACTGCACTCATGAGCTTACAGCACCTGTGGTTGTCTGACCTTCCCAAGATTACGCCAGTCAGCATTCTAACATGGAGGGGGGAGGGGCTCATGAGCCCCCACCCCTGAGGAGCTGTTGACATCTTATGGCTTCTGAGGGGAAATGACAGTTTTCTTTAAAGGTGTGGCCCCTGGTAAGTCCACCATGCTCCAATGATGGCCCCACAAATTGGGCAGCAAAATTGGACTCAGTAGGTTTCTGGGGGAAAAAGAAAAGAGTATATGAAGCTGGGGGCTAGAAAAGTAGGGGTGGACCTGGGAGGAGTTAAGAGGAAGAGAGGGATGAAGTTGATCAAAATACATGGTTTGAAAATTTCAAAGAATTAATAAAAATCCCATTTTTTTAAAAAAAGAAATACTATTGAAGTTCTAGAGGAGGGGAAGATGATGGCCAGCACTAATCATACTTGAATAGACACTAGCTGATAATTTTCCAGAACTGTCAAAATAGCAGGCTTCAGAGTCAAGATGTCCTAAAAACTTGATGAGGATATATCTAAAGGAAATGCATTAGGCAGATACAATAAAGAAAAAGAACTTTTTGAAAGGCAAAGACTATAGGGATAAGATGAAAAGCTGGAAGATTCAGGGATAGGAGATAGAAGTTATGAGATTATTCATTTACTAGGGGAAGAAACACTGCAAATTTTCAATTGTCATGGCCAGATGAAGTTGGGCTTCATAAGTGGTGGGCAAATCTCCTAACTCCGTATCTTTGGAAAGGCTGCTGCAGATTAATAGACACCTCATGTACCACCCCCACTCAGATCCACAGAGAGAAACAGTATGATCACTACAACAAATGGCAGTCATTTCACAATGTGCCAAGTTAACCATAAGGCTAGCACTTACCAGAAGAAAAAGAGCGATAAGAAGCAAAGAGGAGACGTAGGGTATAATTTCAGATGCAATTTAGTAGTCTTTAAACTGCACATAGTTTTGGTTTATGTTACCAGTGGATACTGCTGCAAAATCCCTTTGAGTCATAATAGCGTGACACTTTCAGAATGATATGACCTCATTTTCTATCTACACAAGGGTAATAAGCTAGATAGATCGGCCTTACAAAGAATATCAAAACAGAAATCCTTTGGAAACTGCATAAATTTGTGCTAAATTTTCTTTCTTTAATTTCTGTTTCTCCACACCCCTTTCAGCTTCTCTTTCACCACCCACAGCACAGGAGAAAAGAGGATCTCCTTGGCGAAGTCAGTAATTAAATGTAAACAGAAACAAATTAAAATAGAAATTTGCATCTATCATGTATCACTGAGAAGTACCAATAATAGGGGAGGAAAAAAAGAAGCAGGCTGTGCAAATCCCATGTATGCCTGCCAGTCATTGTACAGTGTAAGAGTGTAACAGTGTACAGTGTAAGAGGAGTGAAGGCTTCATCACTGCCTGGACCATGTGCTTCACTGTACAGGGCATTGTTCTAATGGGCTAACTCCTTGATTTAAATAGTCTCTAATAACTCTTCTTCCACTGTTCGTTCATTCATTCATTCATTCATTCATTCATCAGTTTATTCTAAAGTCATTTATTGAGCACCCACTATGTGATAGGTACCATTCAACATACAGTGCTTCAACTGAAGACCCAGGGAAATGAATGGGGTAACTAATCGGTACCAAGTGAAGAAACTGGGTAGCAAGGAGGTCAGAAACCAGTGTCATACAATTTTAGTTATTGTAGAAAAGAAAGAAATCAGTAAGAAGGCGAAGAATGAGCAGGAGTGAAAAGAATCAGGCAGTAAGACAGGAACCTGGCTAATTCTCTAAAACGGGAAGCCCGTACTGCTGAGCGGAGAATAAGAGGAGATGCAATCAGAAAAATGGGAGGAAGCTCACAGTGCATCTCACTAGACTATTTACGGAATTATTTTCAATGAGACTGAGTGTTACTAAAGAATTCAGAGCCAAGTAGTATATGGTTGAAGCTCGATCTTGCTTAAAAATTATTTATTTTTAATTTATGAGTGTCTGAATGTTTTATCTGCACGTATATAAGTGCACCCATGTGTGCAATGCTCATAAAGGCTAGAAGAGGGTGTTGGATCCCCTAGAACTGGAGTTACACTATGGATAGCTGCTAGTCATCATGTGGGTGCTAGAAAACAAACTGTGGTCCTCTGCAAGAGCAGCCAGTGCTCTTAATTGCTGAGCCATTTCTCCAGCTCTAAAGCTGGATCTTATAGGAACACTCTTCATCCAGATAGAAGGAAGCAAAGAATGAGAGGGGAAAGGCAGTTAAGAGCTTCTGCAACAATCCAGTCCAACATGATGGTACCTCAGAGTGGTGCTGAGGCAGATGGCAAGAGATTCTGGATTCCGGATGCTGGATTCCGGATGCATCACTGCCAACTGACCCTGCAACCCAAACCAGGCTTCATTCTGAGAATTTATGATCGCTGAGTCAATATGTTCCTTTCTGAAAAATTAAAATATTTTGCATTTGGCTTCTTTTATGTGAAACAAAGACAAACTTCCTTAGAAAAACAATAGTAACAATCAACAAAGCAAGTCCTGATATATCCCATGTAAACTCTAAGACACATGAGACTAATTATTTTGGCACTTTTTAGAATTTCTTTGGGGAGTAACAACTAAAAAGACACATTATAAAAATAGGCCTTATTATACATGATATATGTATACAATTTATATACATACACACATACACAAACACACATATATATGTCAATAGGCTGGAGGGAGTAGTACACACCTGTAAGTCCAGCAATCTAGAGGCAGAGGCAAGAGGCTTGAGAGTACAAGTCCAGTCTGGACTACATAGAAGGACCTTATATCAAAAAAAAAAAAAAAAAAAGGCTTATCCTGATTGCTCTTAAATCTAGTTTGGGCTATCCTTGTAAAGAGAAAACAAAACTACTATTACTAATGAAATACATGAGGAAATTCCTAATTTACTTTGAAATCAATTACTTTCAAGTTCAATCTAATTTTTTTTTTTTTTTTTTTTTTTTGTCTTTTTCAGACAGGGTCTCCCTATAGCCCCAGCTGTCCTGGAACTCTCTGTGTAGATCCACCTGCTTCTGCTTCCCAAGTGCTGGGATTAAAGGCATGCGCCACCACACTCGGCTTCTAAATATTTTTTATAAAAAAAAAAAAAACTTTCAGGAATGGAGGGATGGCTTATCAGTTAAGAGCACTGACTGCTCTCACAGAGGACCCAGGTTTGATTTCCAGCACCCACATGACAGCTAACAACTGTCCATAACTCCAGTTCCAAGGGATCCGATATCCTCTTCTGATCTTTTCGTGTATTGCATGACAAGGGTGTACCTACAGAAAGTACACTCATACACATAAAATAAAAACAAATAAAATATTTTTTTAAAACTACAAGTTTCATGAGTTGCATTTTTACAATGATACCAATTTTTTAGAGTCATTCTTCCTTAGATAGAAAGACAAAATCTAAATCAAAGCAGTTTTAGACCAAAATCACAAAGTTCATGAACCAAATCCATAGATTCTACAATGTCCTTGAACAATTCAGATTTTATTACATTAATATTCCAAGAGATGTTAAAAGTCCAATGAGCAATAAGTCCTTTGAAGTCTGCGGCTCTGCTTTCAACCACTGACCAGAGCACCATGATACACTGGTTTTTGTTAGTTGGTAGATGACTTATCTTCTAAATCCAACCACTGAGTACATACTTGAAATTCTTTTTATCTATGCATTGAATATTTTATCAATCCTACAGTGGCTTTAGCCTTGCCCCCAAATACTGCAAATTTCATTTTACATTCTACCCAAGTTGTCAAATGCTGTGCATTTACTTGTACCAGTAAATTTGGAAATCACTAAGCAAAGTTTAGAAGTTAAATATTAAAAATACCCTTGAAAATATCATCTCATCTTTTGTTGGGGTAAAAACCTTATTTTTAGTTTAAAAACAAAACAGAAAAACTTTCTTCCCCCTTCAAAGAAAACTACTGGCAGATGAGGGTAAATTAAGAATAAAAGCTTTCAGATAATATCTGGCAGAAGAAACAGGACTCAGGAGGAGGGCAAAGACCTCTGAAAACCCCTCCCATCAGTCACAATGTCTCTGCTGAAGATGTTTAAGACAAGCACAACCAGCTTCCAGAGTGAAAGAAAGCATCCCAGGATTGAGAGGCACCAGTGTTTTTTTCCAACTTAGTTTATTTAATTCTTGGGTAATGCTAAGGATTAAAATGCCAGAAAAAAAACGAGAAGAGCCTTAAAACAGAGAGCACTCTGCTCTGAACAGGAAAGCTATGCATTATCTCCTCTGAATGAAGATTCCCTTGCTAAAGCCAGAGGTCTGCTAGGAGAGAGGCTTTTGCACATACCACCCATTGTTCAGGCTTTGTTAGAACGAAATGAGTAGAGACTTCCTTTGCAGGCCATTCAGGGAGGGATGAAGAGAGGAATGAATTCAGACCCCAGCAGAGGGCCTGATGTCTTCATTCTCAGGACTCCTGTTACGCCCAAGTGACCTGGTTGGTCAGGTTGGCCCACAGGGGAAAGTGAAACTGGGAGCCATGGCCCCTCTCTGGAGAGGAGCAATACAGCATTCCCGTTGTGAGAATCTGTGTTTCAGTAGAGCTAGCTGAGCTGTGATGACATCACACATTCTAGAAAGAGAAAAACAGAAAACAAGGAAGAATAAAAATTCCCTGGAAATCATTGTTTTCTCCAGGGAGCTACAGATAATATTTTCAAGAGCCCAACAGATAGATATGTGACCAATAGTGTCATTTTATGTTAAGTCAAGAATGAAGAAGTTAGTTAAAGTTTCAAGCCCTCATTTCCAACTTCCATCCAACTGGCCCATCTCCCAGAAGCCTAGAAAAGAGAAAAGATTCAATTGAAACCTGAATCTTCTATGTGTCCCAGGCTATCTGTTGTAGATTAGCAGTTCTCCAGCGTACATGTTTTCATAATGGTTTGCCAAAAACCATGGCTATTTATGTTTATTCTAATACTTTGTCTTAGAAATATGATCATTTTGCAATTTGAACTATATTCTAAGGATGCATTTCTCAAAGTCCCAAGACTGTGTCAAACATCCATTTTAAAATTCTCGGGATTTCCACTAATCAGCAAAAGTTACCAGCCTTACAAAAAGCCAAATTCATTGTCTTATAAAATACTGTGGGCATTTACATCACAGCATGATAAATCTCAGAGAGAAAAGAAAGCCTGTAAGAGATTTTTAGATCTATTACACTATGTAACCCAAAGAATGTTTATATGACCCACTGCACAAAGTTTAAATACACGAGGTGGTTTTGACTGTTAACTCCCTGAACTTGCTGGCAGAGCAAAGTCAGGAGACATTTTTGAACAATGTGCACTGGTCATGTTATCTGCTGTGTGGCACTTTCTGTCTTGTCAGCTGCCTCAGACAGCTGCTCAGCCTCCTAAAACCTGCACACAAGTATGGACCAGTTTGTTTTGTTTAGAGTCGAGGAGCATTAAGTATTATCTGGTTATTTGTTAGGTCTGTTCCTCAAAGTTAGATAAGAGAGTTTTAGTGATAAAGTCAGTTTCCAAAGGAGGAAAAAATTGCTTAACCCATTCAGTGTGCTCCTTTGACAGATTTCCACTTAAAAAACATATTAACACTATTACAGAAATCTGAACAATAATGAAATAAGGTGGGCTATTCTTAGTCTTCATAATGTAGCTGCAGTCTGAGCTTACAGCACTTCTATCCAGACTTTTGTGTGACCAACTCTACAGTGCTTGACAGTGACAGGAGACTTAGAATTCTGCAATTCCTCCATTAGTGTGATGATGCATTACTTACTCATAAAGCATCTTTTCAGATTGCTGCCTTATAGGGACCCAGGAAAACTCATCGACTGCTTGCTCTGTCAGTGAGCTGTGTTGATTCCATACTTGTGTTTTACATTTTTCGTGTTCTTTCTCACATCACACACATAACCCAAGGAAGTTTCTTCTCATTTTCTGTTTTTAAAAAATTTAATTTGTATGTTAGCAGTTGGAGAAACTGAACAATTCATTTAGCTTGAAAGTGCATACCCGAGGGGCCAGCAGATAAGGACACTTTCTGCCAAGTTAGACAAACTGAGTTTGATTCTCCGAATCTTCATAGTGGAAGGAAAGAATTAACTCCCCCAAATAGTCCTCTAACCTGCATATACATGCACATGGTATGTATGCACCTCCAATAAATAAAATAAAATGTATCAAAATATTTTAAAATGCAGACCTGATAAAATGAACCCAAGATGTATGTTATTGTTTAAATGCTGCAGTTACAGGTGCGATCTGTTGGAGCCCAAAAACACATTCAGACCCATTTGGCACGTTCATTCTACCAGTGGGAGTCCTGCCATCCATGAGAACTCATTCTACCTGGGGAGGAGGTGGCATGACTAGAACCAGGGTGTCCTCCCAAATGGAAGAAGAGAAGAACTATTGAAGCCATAGTTGTCGGGAAAATTTGCGTGTCCGAAGATTCCAAATTTAGATGAAATACCACCATTAGTCCTTCATGACTGTAAGGACAAGCGAGCATTTATCTTTTGGCCTCCTCCACTCATCTCCCTTACTGTCTCCTTTTGCACGCTCTTCACTGGCTACTTTCCATCTGCTGAGTCCTTGGCTCATCTGTCAATGTTCTTAAGGAAATCGAAGCTTTGGCAGAGGTGAGCTCACACTCCAATCTGGACCCACCGCTGCCAGGCCTGGTTCCAACTACCTCTCTGTTTTGAGTGAGGCAAGTCTAAATTTAGCCTGCCATCGCTCCTGCTGTTTGATCAAAAGAGGCTCGCTACCAAAGATCTTGGGAGCAGGTCCCGTGTGATCTGATCATGACAACTCATAATGCCACCAGACTACAGGGGGACAGTTTGGAATACTCAGATTTTAAACTCTAAGGCAAGATGGAAACCTTAAAAAAGGTTTAACTAAGTTCAACTAAGATTTTTTTTTTTATTTTTAAAATGTTTATTTATTTAGACACTTTCATGTAAATTCATTAGTTATATGAAGACAGAGGAACTCTTTCTATAGTCTACCAAATGGTACTCTCTGTACAGCTCAAATTCTGTACAGAGAATTTCAGGTGGACCCTGTATGAGCATGGACGAGCCTCAGTGAGGCACACCCTCAGACTGTGAATAGAGGACACAATGGTTAGCTAGCACATGTTATAGAAAAGAATGACCTCTTTGCCTACTTTAAGCCCCTGACCAAATTTCTCCTCCAGCTACGAAATTGACTGTTTTGACCCAAGGAAAACTTCTCACTGGAGTTGTTGCTCTTTTCTTTCTTCAGTTCTTCTTGCATTTTGTCTTATACACACTCCCCAGCATTCCTCAGAATCTCCTTTTCTCAAGCCTACTTGTCTGTGTCTACTTTCTGTTACTATAACAAAATACCCCAAACTGGGTAATCTATAAAGGAATAAAATGTTTTAAACTCATGGTGCTAGAAGCTGGAAGTCAGAGATTCACTAATGCATTTGGCTATGGCCTCAAATTGCATAATGAGGTGGTAGATGGCCTAAGTTGGCAGGAACACATGTGAGCGTGACAGGCACCAAGCACCTAGATGTAAAAGAGAATAAACACATGGGCAGCCCCTCTTCAAAACAACCCATTATTCGGGTAAGTGACCCAGTACAACCAAGACCTCTACATCTCAAGAACTGATCCAGTCCATGGGGAAAGCATTCTTCTCTTAGTGACCATCACTTAAAGTCCTTACCTTCCAAATCTACTACAAAGCCAATCAAATTGCAATTGACTTTAAGGAGAATGAGCCATGTATAAGCCACACCAGCTGCGTCACCCTGATTGGTAGGCTCCATGCTATGTTCCAGGCATTCCCATTAATACCCCAGAAAACTGTGTTGGGCTCAGTTTTGCATTCTCTCCTTCAGGATGGATTTCTTCACTCATCTGGGGGAGCCGGATGTTTTCTTGTTTGGCATCTCTCCTCTCAAGGCTCTGACATTAGGAAGACCCAGATTTCTCTTACTGACCAACCAAGGCTTGTCTACTCACAATGTCCTTGTCCCAACCAGTCAAATGACATACAATGCCATCTTTCCATGGATGACTCCTGACTGCACCCCTGCGGTCCAGTCCTATTTGTTTGTTGGACTCAACCACTTTACTTGGGAGAATAATCCATATTTCAAAATCCAGGCTCCTGCTGTTGATTCTTCGATCCCCATCCTCCTCTCAGTCCTGATTGTGTCCTTGTAGTCCAGACTAAGCTTCTGAAATCGTCTTTGATCCCTTGTTTTACTCAGTCTCAACTCTTCCCAGAAACCATGTGGTTGTATACTCAAAGTTTATTCAGAAACATTCTTCTCATGGCCACTGACCACTAGCATATTTGCCCAGTTCCTGTCACCAGCACCCTGCAGGGACGACTGCCATCAGCACCGTCACAGAGACAGCTGCCACCATCCCCTGACAGGAGCAGTCTGTGAAATAGAAACAATCCAGATACCTCTGGTAAGAGAAGTCAGCCATGATCGCACTTCCTCTCACAACCCTCAGTCTCTCCCCTCCCCCTTACTCAAAGTGCACATTCCTAGCAATGATTTAAAATACCTTCTTCCACTCTTTCTTGTTTCCCAAATTTCCTGTAAGACTCCAGACTCTGTTTTGCCAGAACTCAGCCAGAACAGGTTTTTACCCCACTGTTTCTGTAACCTAGAACATTTCTCTCGCAGTGAGCCACAAGTCTGTCTCCTGCCTCTCTTCAGGTCTTGTTCAGATGTCACTTGTCAGAAACACCTTCACTGGTCTCTGAGATGCACCCATCCCCAAAGCATACTCTCAGCTGTCCTTGCTTTATTTTTTCACTATTTGATAAAACATATTTTTTACTAGCTGCTCCCTCCATAGCACGTGGTTAAAAAGAATTTTCCACAAGTGAAAGAGCCCTCCTTCTTTTATTCTTTACTGGAATTTCAGGGCACAGTGTGTTGCCAGGCACTTAGCAGGGACTTGGGAAATGCTGTTAAATGAATATAAATTAATTAAGTATAAATAGTATAAAATAAGCCAAGGTGAGAAATTACATGGCTTGTGCCAGGCTGATAGCCAGGGACATAGTGGCAGACTACAGGGGTAAATCAAATTGTTGTTTGAAAGTACATGGATCTTGGTGTTGCTGTTTTTCTTATTATATTAAATATGCATTGTGCATAATAACATTATGCAATGTGGAGCAATCTATGCAAATGTGTATCTAAGAGAGTCCCCAGCACTGACTGGATCTATACGGACCTCTGTCCTTCCCTTGACTCTGTTAAATCAGGTAGTGGGTAAATCCGGGACTGTGTCGTATGTCACCCTGCACAGATTTTGATTTTCTGTGCCACTGAGTGCTGGCTTCCTATTTATTTTATTTTCCATTTGAGCTCAGTCAGGATTTCTAACTGACTAGATCATAACAACACCACAGTAGACAACTTAGTGCATCTTTCAAAGAGCCTGCAGGTCTGGCCTTCCCTGTAGGCACATCATCCACCTCCTACAGAATGAGAGGCCTTTTCTTCATTCCTTTGGATGGGGAAGATCATTTGATGGGCCTCAAGAAACTATTTGATTCTTTGAAGTGTTTCAAAATAGTCCAACCTCAGGAATCAGGTCTCTGCACAGATGATAACCATGTTTAACTAGAGGTTGAACTTCCGTCTCACCTGACAGGGCAGATGGTATCTCATCGATTTTGCTGTAGCTGTGCTTGTAGCTTTGTTCATCTGCTGATTTTAGTTCCAGCACCCCTATGCAACATTTGAGTCCATAATCCTCAGCATATTAAGTAAGGCCTTGCTGAGTTTAACAAAAGGGCTACTCAAGACTTGGGAGAAGCCTATGAACTCCCACTGTTGATTCCTCTGCTCATGATGACCAGGGCCCCTCTGGGTTTTGTGGCTACACAGATGTTACCAGCTGTCCTCACCATGCTAGTCAATCAAACCTCCCTTCTGTACACTTGCCTGCAGTCCTTGCTTAGTGTGAGGCTCTTTCACAGAGTCTTCCTCCTTGCTTTCTGTATCAGTCAGGGTTCGCCAAAGAAACAGACCAGTAGAATGAATATATATATAGAGAGATTTATCAGCTTAGCTCACAGGATAGAGTCCGAGTAGCCCAACAATGGCTGCACCACACTGGAGAGGCTGAGAATCCATAGTCACTCAGTGCACAAGGCTGGATGTCTCAGTAGTCCCAATCTGGCGCTGAAGGTCTGACAAATTCCAAAAGATCAGCTAGTCTTCAGTCTACAGCAGCAAGACAAACTCACCGGCGAGAGAGAAGGCAAGCAGCAAGAAGCCTGGTGTTCTGCTCTGCCACGGCCTTTTATACGGGCTGCCATCAGAAGGTAACACCCACATTTAGGGTGTGTCTTCCAGCTTCAGATGATCCAATGAAGAAGATCTCTCTCATTTCAGTTAAGCCCAGATCCAGTCAACTTGACACCCAGGATTAGCCATCACACTTTCCAAAGTAACTTCTGGGCAATCTTATTTTTCAGATGTTTTATCTTCAGCTGTGTGAAACTTCTCTGCTCCCCTCAATGGTTTCTGTCACAACAGGAGACTTTCCCTTTTCATGGGTATACCCCATGTTTCCAAAAATGAAGTGTCTCTGTTCCTTTAACGCCTCATCTCTAACAGAGCAAAGAATTGCTTAGCAGGTAAAAAACAACTCATAGAGGAAGGAGAGATGATGTATAGTTTAAATATTGGTGTAAACAGGTAGGAAAAGAATTCAAAACAGGGTGTTTTAGACAGAGCAGACAGCACGCGTACCCACCCATATTTGCCCATACTCTGGAGATGAAGGAGTCTTGCTATACACGCTCGTCAAACCTTTTTGTTACAGATACACACATTCAGGTTCGTTTTTGAAAGAGTGATCGCCAGACCAGGTGACACTGCAGAAAGTCATGATCTGAAAGAGTTTCCCTTCATCCACAGTGGGAAAATCCAGCACCTGGTACAGAACAAAGAGGGAAACTGAACAAATAGGAACTTAAGACAAGCAGGAATCCATCACACAAACCACCAGCACACAGACCGTTTTATGATTGCCTTCCAGAAAGTCCATTTGAAACACAAGAGTATGAAATTAGAAAATGGTCAAAGACTAAAGTCTCAATATTTCTTACATAATCATACTAAAGGAATTGTACCGAGGATATATTTAGAGACCCATGCATTTATAATCTGTTCCTAGCCTATATATTAAGACATTTTTCTTTCCAACCCATCCTAATTTCCCTTATTTAGTCAATTGTTCCTCTGCCAGACATTGCTTCCATTCTTTTCTCTCAAGAATCTCCATCATTTCTCAACCCTTTGACCAAGATGTGTGCATCTCAGAAAACCTCACACACTACCTTGCTCCCATAGTTGCTCAACATAAGCTTTTTATTGATGAATATGTTAGAGAACTCACAACCCCACTTTCAGAATCAGCTTCTCCAGAGAAGGTATCATCTCAGCATCCTCGTTGGTGTGAACTCCTTTCCAACTCTTTAATTGCATATGTTGGCTCCTTGGAAACAGTCTCTCAATCTTTTCCTTCTTGCCCAAATCCCATCTATCTTCCATTTTCAAATCCTTGCCCAAATTCCTTTGGCTCTCTGAAACTTTTACTAATGCTTTTAATGGTCGATGTTCACTCCCACTTATAAATTTTCACATCACCTTCTGAATTTAGTACTTAATATACTATCTCCTGTTTTATTCTTTATTCCTTCAACAATAACAACACCAGAAGTCAGAACATCTAATTCTGTCAAATACATCCTATCAAATATTTGTTGGTTATTCATGGGATAGCAGTAAACAATGGAGGCAAAGAGGAGAGGGAAGAGCTACATAATCCAATGGCCAGCAGTGCACCACTAATGGAATGGTGGCTCAGTGTCAATCCTTCACCAGAATGGCAGGATTAGCTAATAGCCTGGTTCTGTGTGTATAGCAATGCTTGATAAATATTTATAGGTGCATACATTAATCAATTAGGCCCTAGCTTATGGCAGTGCTTAACTAAGCCCATACTCACTGACACCAGCAACATCCATCTTAGGGCTACTCAAGCAATGCAGCCACTGTGTTTCGTTTCCAGATTATTGTTTTAGTCTTGTAAACAAACTTCATCCAAAAGGTGATTTCTGTGAAACTTGTTACCAGCATTATCTCAAAAGTCATGAGTAGAAAGAAATTATTTTTTACTTGGTATTATATGTTGGCAAAAGATGAAAATGCATCAAAATAAAAAAAACAGAAGACTGTTATGAAAGATGATGCAGAACTATTGTAGCTTTCTTTAGAATATCAACAGTAATTTGTCATTTCTTAGTGAACGCTGGGTCATGATGTGTGCCAGAGATACTAGTGAGGATGCAAATAAAAATAGGGAGAGTATGAATTACGTATGACCACTGGATGGGCTGACTAGACTCCAGTGGACGCATTTACACTGAAGGACATTTGGGTACAAACACCTGAATGACTAGGACTCAGCATGCATAGCAGAGGACATAGGGTTCAGTGGGGGGATGGGGGAGGCATGGATGGGGAGGGGGTCTGGATTTGAATGGGAAATGTATGAAATTTAAAAAGCTCAATTTTTAAAAAGTAAAAAAATCGGACAAAATGTGGAATTATGTAGACCATCTACCTTATAACTATAGATATGCCATCGAGTCTTTCATATTTTCCGAAGTTTGGACCATCCTACAGCTTTGCCCTGCGATGTAGTGTGGCTAATTTCACAGTTAGTGAACCACAAGTTTACATAGTCCTCACTCCCCAGGACCACGCAGTAGAAAATCTTCCTAATCACCGTTGCTGTGCCCCTTGCCCTCTCCTCATTCCTGCATCGCTGATGGATCTGCGCACTTGATGCTTTTGTTATCCATACCAATGATATGCACCGTGGTGTTGTGTACCTACAGCTTAGCTCTACAGGTTGTGGTGAGATCTTCACACTGCAAGATCCAATGTCAACTTCTAGATGGTGACTTCTCTGCTACTGGAATACATGCTCAGAACTTTCTGAGTTTCATTATTATTTTTTTTTTTTCATTTTTTCCAGCAAATACTAGCAGGGAGTATTTTAAAATCCACCCTTCATGTTCTTCAAAATGTGAAGCACTGTAAAATCTTCCCTAGCCCCATATTTCACTTTCCAAATAATGCCCTAACTCCAGATGAGTTGGGTGCAGGAAGCTTGAAATCAGGCATTTCCAGACTTTGCTCTTGCCTTCTCAGACTGTAGAGCACTGTCGTCTGTAATGGAATAACAATCACAGCTACTGCAGTATGTATTCACATAGCTATCACTTGCATCAAAATAGATCACCATTATTCAGCCGAATTCAGGATTTTGAAATAATCATTCATCACAAGTATATAATCACTATAACATAACCCAGCACTCAGGGAAAGATTGCACCACTCTGTATGAACTTTCCCCTGAAGGTTCCACAGAAATGATTTCTGGTTGGATGTCCCATCGGAACTACGAAGCATAGAAACAGGGTGAATCTTGGCTCCGTGCTGAATTTCTGAAGAGGCATACATCAGATGCAGGTGACAAAGGGTTAGCTTTCTACAATGGTATGGCTTTGTTTGCTTTTTACCAGATTTCTAAGTTAACTTTACAGTAAATATTTGATGATGAAATTTTGCTACTTGTAAGATTTTATGTTATGAAAACAAACACTATTTATATTAAAATACTTTATTCTAGATAAAATTAACATTTACTGTTTAAAAGTGGTTGATAAATAAAACAGGAAAATAGACTTACTTCATCAGCAAAGTGATACCAACTGTAAGACAAAGATTAATTATTGTTTTTACAGAGGAACCCCGTTTAGATCTTGGAAGAATTTTCTTAAAAGTATTTAAGCATTAATCCAACATTTGTAACTACTTGGGGTACTTCCAGGATAAGTTTTATTTGAAGTTTTAGAATTGGCGAGATGATTTGTGGGTGTTCTTTTGTGTGTGAAAAGTATGTGTTGGGATGGGACCATATATGCTCCCATGCTGGTGACAGGTGGCCTTGCTACTCTGAGGAGGATTGTTGGAGAAGCATGAATTTTGTCTTGTCTCTATTACTTCTTTCCCCTTTTAAATATTTGTTACGGATGGAGGAAAGAGGGAGGGCAGAAGGGAGGGAGGGAAAGGGAGAGAGAGAGAGAGAGAGAGAGAGAGAGAGAGAGAGAGAG
>NW_008329138.1:2226549-2238260 GCF_000622305.1 Nannospalax galili
AGAGAGAGATCCAGAATTTTCCAGTAGATTTACTCTTATGATTCTTTGTGCGTGATTCTTTGTGCTATCGTTGCGGGAAACACTATCCCTTGGTGTCATTGAATAACTCAGTAAATGCCTTTTGCCCTCAGAGTGGTGCTGTTCCTAAAGGTGGGTCACTATGAGAGGCATATCCATTATAATTCAAACAAATATTTATTTTCATTGTAGAGTAGTAGACATGGCAGTTGTATGTGATGACAGTACTTGTCTTTCATTTGAAGATTCCAATTCACATGTGAACTGGCTGTTAAAATAGTTTTTGCTTGCTCAATCCTTAGACCAGAACTAAGCAAAAATCTCACCCAGTATGGTAACTCTTAACGATCGGCACATTTTCTTGGCACAAGATTCTGATGAAGACCTGACAGCTAAGGCCACAGAAAAACCAACCACCTTCCATTTGCTCTCGAGGTCATCCCATAGCACATGTACACAGTCTCACACACACACACACACACACACACACACACATACACACAGATACACACATCACACACGCGCACGCACACATGCACACACATATCACATGCATCACGCACACACGCACACACACACGCATACACACATCACACACCACACACATATGCACACATACACACATCACACACACATCACACACCACACACATGCACACATACACACACGCGTGCACACACACACACATACACACATCACACACACGCACATGCGAACACACACATCACACACATGCACACACACATACACACATCACACTCATGCACACACATCACACACACACACATGCACACACACATGCACACACACAAACACACATACATACATCACACACACACGCACACATGCACACACACACATGCACACACACATCACACACACATCACACACACGCACACACACACATCACACACATCACACACACATCACACACATACATATCACACACACGCATACACACAGACACACACACATCACACACACGCACACACACACATCACACACACGCAAACACATGCACACATACACACATCACACACACATCCACAAGCACACATGCACACACACATACACACATCACATACACATCACACACACACACACACACACATACACACATCACAGATACATCTCAGTAGAAGTGTTTGTCATTCTACTTTCTTCTCTGCCCGTGCCTTCCTCCATCAGGCGTGTGGTTCTCGTCCTCTGGTTCTCCACATTACCGTCTCTAACCTCCCTCCCCAAATCACTGATTCTAACACTCAGTTTCCTTGACATTGTCTTTCTTACCTTTAAAAAATTCTTTCTCAGACCACTTTCCCTGCGTTCTCATAGCCTTCTAAGAGAGTTCTTTCTTACCCTCAAGGAAGGGGTCATTCACCGTGTCCTCGGTCTTCCTTTAACTCTGTGGTTTCTATGATGCTGGAGCGTTTCATCAGTTTATTTCATGTGAATATTTTTCCACATGACTATAAAATAAAAAAGAAACAAGGATAGAGGATGCCTCTTCCAGACAGGAGACAGAGCCCAGATAGCTCTCAGCATATCCAAGGTTCAATATACTTATCTTTGGGGAACAAAATTAAAACCTATTCCCAGCTAATCACCTCCAAATCACTTGACAAATTATCAAAGCAACAGTATTAGAGCTCAGAATTATAATAATCATCACCTTTAATCTACATATTTTATGTGAAAGCAAATCTTGATTTAATATCCATAAAATACCTAGTGACACAGTTTTCATTTTTCCAAACGCAATCAATTATATTATCAATCCCTCTGCATCGTAGCATCTTAATGGTGATCTTTCTCTACTTTGCTAGGAATTGCCAGATTATCATTAGAATAGAGCAGTGAATCCAAAGCTTAGCCAAGTCCAGCAGGGATTTGTGTACTGAACATGGTAAGGTCATTGCTAAAGATATTGACAGATGATCTTCTTAGAACCACATAACTCAGAATGATAGCGCTTCATTGATACTCTTTGTCCACCCTAAGGTAGATTCTACTGAACCAAAGAAAATACAAACATAAAAGTAGATGGAGTAAGAACAGTAAAGAAACCATTCTAAAGGCGATGGGAACCTGAAATCATGGGCAAAGGCTGCATAGAGTTCAAAGGTGCACATGAAAGGTTCATCAAAGACAGAGTGAAGACCAAAGGAGAAAATAAAACACATCACAAAGAAATTCACTTTCTATATATTAGAACATGATAAAAATAACAAATACTAACAAATGTAATATTAATTTTCATGAGAAAAGAGGACATTAAATAATTTTTAGATATGTGATTTTTAAGTCCCTGGATGCCAAATTCCAAACAATATTTATTGAAAAATATGTTGGTAGGAAAAGAGGTCTTGTGACTTATTTGGAAGGTGAGTAAAACCTGTTACAGCAGCTGTAGGGAACAGACTGTCACTTCCTGAATCCAATGAAAAGGTTCATGGCAACAAGGAAATGGAATCAGCTTAGATGTCCATCCACAGACGAGTGGATGATTAACATAGGAGACATATATACCATGGAACTGTACTGAGCCCTAAAAAGTGAAATTAGGAAATTCGTAGGCCATTGGATGGAACTTGAAATGATTACTTTAAATGAGGTAACCCAGACTCAGACAGACATGTAGGTTCTCTCTCATGTGCAAGACTACCTTCTAATTTTTTACATAGGTACATTATGTGGAATTGAGTATGTTTAAAGGCCACAAAATTAGAAAAGGAAGAAGGAGAGGGGAAAAGAGGCTTTAAAGAAGAGAGCAGGGGCACAGGGCAGGGCATGCTGCTGCAAATCTTTAATCCAGCACTTGGGGCCCAGAAGCAGAAGCAATCGCCATGAAATAGAGGCCAGTTTGGTCTACATAGAAAGTTCCAGACCAGCTAGGATGACAGGGAGACTCTCTCTCTCTGTCTCTATCTCTCTCTCTGTCTGTCTCTCTCTATATATATAAATTTATGTATAAAATATATAATATATACAATATAATTATAATACAGTATATTAACTTACATATAATTACAATTTATATATAAAATATGTGTATGTATAAATAACTAAATAAAAAGTAGAGGCTAGAGGGGTAATAGTTGTGAAAGTGGAAACAGTGATACTGCAGACAGAAGGGCATGGGGAAGAGCTAGGGAAAGAACTGGGGGTTGGGGAGGGAGCAACCCAAACTAAGCATGATTGAAAGTACCTAAAGGAAACCTGTTACTTCGTATGTCAATTATGAATACATTTTAAAAGGCTCCTACGACACCCGTTCCTTTTAAAAAATTATGCTAAAATTATTCATTACACATTAGCAAAATTCTATTGGTTTAAGACAATTCAGTGAAGTAGTGGGTTCAATTAGAAAAAAAGATCAGGAAAATATTTTATATATCTAACAATCGAGGAATGATGGAGTACATTTTGATAGATCTTTACAATATAATGATATACAGATGGATTGTTAAATGACAAAAATAGTAAGGCATTAAATAATGCTCATACTGTGGTCTATGTGTCTGCACATAACCTAATACCATCTATGAATAGAAATTCTGTATCTATGTATGCAATTGCTTAATATGCATAAAATATTTCTGTAAATCTGTATTATTTTGTTTCTTGATGGGGTCTGGGTAGTTGGAAGACAAAGATATATCTTGCATACGTTTTTCAATTTTGTAAATTCATTTTATTACTTACGTTAAGTCAAAATATAAACTTATTTCTGATTGTTATAATCTTACTTTGTAAATATTCTGTCATTTCCTCAAAGGATTAGCTAATAAGGGCTTTTGTTTTACTTGTAGGTCAGTTAACACAGAAGTATAATTAAGGAGATAATAACTACGGTAAAAAAGACTTTTTTGTTGTTAATTTCAGTTTGGTTCTAGGAAGGCATTCCTAGGACCATTACCTCTGTAGCTTATAGACTTACAGGCAATGCCCTTTTGTTATGAGATTTTTGTTGTATTTGGTTCTATATTTTCTACAAAATATTTAAAACTTTGTGGCTCACATAAAGTTAAAATAAAAACCAACTATACTCCTAATATTTGTGTTTCAATATAAATGATGTGTTTGTAGAACAGCATAGAATGGCTTCGATTTTAATTTTTGTTAAGATTGGGGAGTTATATTTGCTTGAAGACCAAGCATGAATACCAGGTCTCCTTTAGACACCCAGAACAGTAAACAACTGGCTATCAGCAGTACAGCCCCACATACTTGGGCTCTTGACGAAGGGAAAGATTAGACCCACTGACCCTACAAAGTAACCTTCCCTGACAGGCAGCAGTACGTGAACTCTTACGGCCTCAGAGCGGAACAGATACTGACTTCTACTTTTCCTAGACTCTCGAGGAGCCATTGATGAGATTTCTTTCTTTCTGGTAAGAATGCAGTCTGCTTTCTGAGTACCATGCATACCACCCATCTAGCCATCTGTGTGAACGCTAACCTCCTTGAACTGAGGAAAACTGCTACCTTCCTACCATTCCTTTTGGCCAAGAACTTCCATTTTTCTTCTTTATGGATCTTGGGACCAACAAGACATGACATGGAAGTTTACTTTGATTTTACTCATGTACTGAGGCTACGACACTATGAAATTTGCTTCATATAGAGACAGGGGGGAAAGAAACTAATTTCTCAGCTTTAGAAATTAGATCCACTTAAGACTGAAAGGCTGCATCATGAGGAGCATCAATGAAGCCACGTAAGGACAGGAATTAAATATTTCCTGAATTGAACACAATGTGCCTGGCACCCCAGCAGATGCTCCAGGAATTGTTACTGTTCCTACCCAAGCACAAGGCCAGCCCATGAAACCAGAAGCTTCCTCTCTCTATTTTCATCATGCTTTTTCATACAGACAAAATGATGTCTAATGAAAGTGCTTTATTTACATTCACATAAAAATAATATGCAGATCCTCCATCCACCCCCCCAAAAGATTTGCTCTGTAGATTGCAGGAACATCTAATCAGTTACAATTATGTGATTTCTTCTTCCTTTTCCCCCAGAAAACTCACTACATTTACATGATCAGTATGATATATATAAAAACACTTTTTTAATGTGTACTCAATCTCAAGGACGCCAGACGCTTACACATCTCAGGGCGCTGACTCACCAGGTGGAAGTTCTTGATTTTTCCCCTTTGCAAAGTTCAATACACATTTTGGAATTTAAGAGATGGTAATAAGCTTAATTAAAGTAAAATAGAAAAAAAAATACTTAAAGGGAGGTATTTTTAAATACCTAAGTTTCTGTAAACCAGTAAACCAAATAACTACAGGTGCTATAGAGATTTTCAAACCTGGTCACATTTACTGGTTTCTCCATTCTTTTCTCCTACTGGGTCTTATTTTAAGTGTTTTGTTTTGTTTTTAGAATCTTTTGGTTTCACTTATTCACTTGAGTTTGTTGAACTGATATTTACATTTAAGATTCTACTTCCTGAAATAAAACGTGAAATAGATGTTTCTAATTATTCTCAGTATCCATTCTCTCCTTGGTAATATGACACTCTGCCAGGGTCTAAACTGAAGCCAGCTTCTCAGTCACCCATGCAGTAAGGTCTGGCCACACACGGCAGCGGGGTAAGCAGCTTTTTCCTATCACTGAATCTACATGGTGTGTTACTTCACTGCAGCTCTAAAAGGCAACAGGGCCTAGTGGACATGGACTAAAATGTCTTAAACCATGAGCAAAAATAAATGTTTTTGCATTTCCTATTGAATTTTTGAGAATTTCATACATTATAATTTGATCATATTTAGATCCCTTCCCCTAGCTGCACCCCCTTAATTCTCCCACCCAATTTCATGTGTCCTATTACATCCCCCACACACACGCACACACACACACACACACACACACATACACACACACACATATCAAGGCCTATCAAGTCTGATCTGTGTCCCCCCAAACCTGGTTAACCTTAAAAAAAACCAAACCAAAGCAAACCAAACCATAACCTAAAACCGACTCTCCATCTTCCAGCATCTATCAGTTGCTGTTGATTCCTCAGGGAAGGTTGGACTTCTTACCCACTTCCATACATCTATGCTGGGATTTTTTCTGGTTTGAGCTTACATGGGACTTGTGCATGCTGTTGCCATTGCTGTGAGTTCATATAAGTAACCTCCCAGCCATGTAGAAAACTCTGTTTCCTTGTGGTAATCCAATACCTCTGGTTCTTGCATTCTTTTCTGCCATGGTCCCTGAGCCTTGGGTAGCAGAGGTTTGATATAGGTGTCCTATTTATGGACAAGCATTCTGCAGTCTCTTACGCTTTGTACTTTGGCCAGTTGTGGCTTTCTGGGTTAGTCACCATCTGTAGCATGAAGAAACTTCACTGGTGAGAGTTGACAGATGCATTAATATTCTGTCTAACCCTTGTTCCACTATGTTCCCAGGGTCTTAGGTGTAGAGGTTGCATTGTAGATGTGTCACTTAGGACTGGGCACCTCACAGACACTTATTCTCTACATTTGAACAGTTGTAGAACTTCTTCATAGTCTCTGTTTCCAAAACAAAAACTTCTTTGATGAGTGGTGAGAGATACACTTGTAATGTAAATTTATACATACATACTTTTTCACATACATACTTGTATGTAAAAAAAAAATTTAGACTATACATTGGTCTAGGGATATGACAGAAGTAGGTATTCCTCTAGGGTCTATGATATAGACAGTCAAGTAAATTTGGCTATGTTTATAGTACTACACCTGAGTTCTCTCCCATTGAGCAGGCCTTATTTCCAATTAGACAGCCATCGATTACTCTCAAGATAAAAATGCCACCACTGCACTAATAGAGATAGTTTACTGGGCCAGTTATTGTGTAGTTTGTAGACTTTACAGCTGAATAGGATCATTGATTGGCTTTCTCCCTTGGGGTTTGCATAATGTCTTCTGACACTATGAGAGCTGGTCTTTAGAGAAGAGGCCTCCAGGTCATTTCCAGCTCCATTGCTCCAAGTCTTGTGTCTGAATTATGTACTGTCTTCAATAGGATCTTACTTTCAAGTTCTGGGAGGCAATCAAGGGCTGTGGCAATAGCTTGTATTAATTTGGGAGTCTCTTGTACTACCATGACCTAAAGCTTGAATAGAGGTTTCTTCTGCTTCGCACTGTTTTTTTTTATTGTTATTGTTATATATCCTTCAACTATACACATGCACTCATAAATTTTTGTGCTTGCATTTTTCAGTAGGAGTTTGAACTAATACATATCCCTCTATTTTTTAATACCATCTAAGCCCTATTTACCTCTCCTCTCACTGTCCCTTGTTAGAGTACTTCCTATTTCCCCCTTAATAACACCTGTCTCCTACTATCTCCCTCTCTAGAGCTCCTTCTTCCCCTCATCTCCATGGTTCCTTTCCATTTGTCTGGCTCCTGTGGTTACATCAAGATCTATACTCACATCTAAGAATTTGGAGCTAAGATCCACAAATGAGAGATAACATATGTCCCTTGTTTGTCTAAGTCTGTGAAAGTCTTAAAATTTTAAAGGAACTTTAGAGGATACGACAAATTTTCATGATGCTGAGTGATCCAGTCCAAATCAACTTCTGTAACTTTCGGATGGACATGAAATCCTTTTTACACTAATAAAGTCCTCAGATTGCTTGTTCTTGTCATTTTCTATTCAGGATCACAAACATCCTATGAAGAGAAACTCCCTGTATCATAACAACTGTGAAACCCCCTCTGTAACAAACACTGTCCTGATTTGCCAGGAATCTTTTTCTGCAGTTATTTTCGCACTGGAATTGATATATTGGGCGATGACTATTGAGATCCTTCTCTGTCCTACTGGATGTTCCATATATCCCCATACACCTGAGCTCTCTGTAAAGGTTTGCAACAAAATCCCAGGCCTCAAGTCTCCTAGAAATGATTTTCTTTTTCATTCACTCAATTTAAGGTCTTTTCTTTCTTCTGATTATGTCAAAAGCATTTTTTGTATTTTTGTTTGCATTTTCCATGTTTTTTTTTTTTAAGTTTTTGTGAGATGTATGGACAAATTTGGGCTTAACTATTAATATACTTTCTCTACTCAAAACCAAAGTTTTAATTGCCAAGTTAGACGTGACTAAATCACAGTCCTTAAAAAGGTTATATGTTCGAAAATCCTTCTGTGATTAAATAATTCAACCGAGCTTGATCTTGTCCTCCAGACAAATTTAGAATTTTCTTTTCATCAGTCTCTTATTTGTAACATACTGTTTCCCTTCCAGGAGAAAAAAGGGATTCTGGTAACATTTGTCATTCAATTTGGGATTAAATGAGTTAACCTCAGGTTACCAGTGTAAATATTTCTCTACAGCCTCCAAGGCAACACTTTTAATTTTGTCTGTGTGGATGGTTAGTGATTCTGTGGAGGACAGCAAAGTGTGGATCTGTGGGCAAGCTGCACATGGCTTCATCAAAACAGCTCAGCTTTTAGTGGGTCTTTATTTGGAGTTTGTTAAAAATTAACATAACAATATATGGTTCAACTGCTAAAAATTCAAGTGAATAGAAAGAAAAACTGCATAGTTCTTAGTAAATTTGGGGCAGTTTTTCCCCACTTCTAAAGACACGTTGGCTTATTGTTGTATATACTTCACTTTGTAAACTATTTCCAATCCTATTCAGAAATAGTTCAATAGAAGTAGAAAACATTGATAAATATTATCTCCACTTTGCAAAATACCATCCCCACTGTCATGCTAGTCATGCCCTCACCCCCCCACACACACCTCATCCCTCTTCCCTGGGCTGCACAACCCACCAGCATCTCTCCTGGGTAAGGCCCACTGTGCCTTGACTCCCCCAGCCTCATTCACCCTCCTGGCTCCCCTCAACTGTCTCTCCTCCTAGCCTGGGTACTGCTCCATTTCTTGTGTTGGCACCCCAGACACCTGGGCTGACCTCTCTGCTTGGAGCCACCACTGCTTCCTGATCCTTGGCATCCAGACCAACCCAGTTCCTTCCTGGAAACACCAGGAGCCCTTGGGGACTCTTCCTGTCCCCACCTCCCTTTGCATCTCTGGGTGGTATGGCCACCAGCTGCCCTGCCTGAGACAAACATCTTTCCTGGGCCCGGCTCCCAGGCCAGTCTCACCCCCAAATTCCTGAGGACAGCATCTATACTGGAGGGATCCGGACCTTAGGAGAAAGCCTGAGAGCATCTGATTCTCATCTGACTTGGGCCTCTGTGGGAACTCCTGAAGACAAAAGCAATTTGGTCACTCCAATATAAAATCAAAAGAGAGAAATGGAAGTTTAGATGAACCAGCTTTTCATACCAAAAAAGTGAACCACAAAGTCACATAAAAGAAGCAGACCTAAACTAGAAGGCTTGAGTCTCACACAAGAACCAGAAACTACAAAAGAAATTCGCATGTCAAAACAACAGAGAAAAAAATGATAATATGAAAAACCAAAACAACATATCCCCACCAAATACCAATAGTCCTCTAGAGGAGTACAATGAGAACCCCCTAGAGATAATGCAGGACACAGAATGCAAAAGAACAATTATAAACATGATAAAAGAATTCAGTGAATTTAAAGAATTCAGTGAATTTAAACAACACACAAACAAAAGTATCAAAGAGGTGAAGGAAGATAGTGATAAACTTCTGAATGAATTCAGAAAAGAGCTAGAAATATTGAAGAATACTCAGGCTGAAATGAAGAAGGAAGTGAAACAGTAAGCCAATTAGAAATGACAAGAGAAAGCCTCACCAATAGGATGAATGAAATAGAAAACAGTATCAAGACTGGAAGATAAAGTGGATGAACTGGAACCACTCAAGCAAAGATCATGAAAAATTAAAGAAATTACAAGAATGGAATATGCAGGAATTGTGTGACACCATAAAAAGACCAAACTTACAAATCATAGCCATACAGGAAGGAGAAGAATCTCAAGACAATGGCATGGACCAGATCTTCAACAGAACTATGGAAGAAAATGTCCCAAAATTAAAGAAAGACATGCCCATACAAATACAAGAAACATATAGAACACCAAACAGACAGGACCAGAAAAGAAACTCTCCATGGCACATCATAGTAGAAACACTACATGTATAAAACAAAGAGACAATTCTGAAAGCTGCAAACTATAAAAGCCAGAAGAACCTGGACCAAAGTATTCCCAGTTTTAAATGACCACAGATGCCAACCCAGATTACTATACCCAGCCAAAATGTCTATTATAGTTGAAGGTGAAGAAAAATCTTCCATGACATAAAGAAGCTGAAGGAATTCATGTCCACAAAACCAGCCCTTCAGAGAGTTCTTAAATCAATACAAAGAGCTGAAGAAAGGAATGACTATACCCAAGGAGTTGCGGAAAGAAATTCAATGAAGGTATAACTGTGGAAAAGCAAAGCTATATCAAGAATGTGAACAGAAATAAAAATGACAGGATTCAATACTCACCTTTTATTAATAACTTTAAGTATCAATGGACTGAACTCCCCAGTCAAAAGACACAGACTAGATAAAAGGATTAAGAAACAAAACCCATCTTTTTGTTGTCTGCAAGAAACTCATCTCACTTTCAAGGACAGGTGCTATCTTAAGGTGATGGAAAAAATATATCAATATCTTAAGATACCAATATCTTAAAATATACAAATAGCTTAAGGATGGAAAAAAATATACCAAGGAAATGGTACTAAGAAAAAAGCAGGTGATACATTTCTAATATCTGACAAAATGGGATTTAAACTAAAACTAACCAGAAGAGATAAAGAGGGCCAGTTCAATCTGATCAAAGGAACAATAAACCAAGAAGATATTACAATCATGAACATATATTCACCAAACTCTGGTGCACACAACTTCACAAAAACAATACTACAGGACATTAAGACTCAGATTAATCCCAACTCATTGACAGTAGGGGACTTCAATACCCCACTGTCTCCATTAGCTAGGTCAACAGGGCAGAGAGTTAACAGAGAATCATCTGAATTAAACAATACCATATATCAAATTGACCTAGCAGACATCTACCAAGTTTCCACCCAAATACCAAAGGATATACTCTCTATTCAGTGCCCCATGGAACCTTCTCTAAAATCGACCATATACTTGGGCACAAAACAAACCTCAACAAATACAAAAAGAGTGAAATAATTCCATGCATTCTATCAGACCCCAATGCGATAAAACTTAAAATCTACCCCGGAAGAAGCCCTAGTCACCACATGAACACATAGAGATTAAACAACACACTCCTGAATGATGAATTGGTCAAAAGAGAAATTAAGAAAGAAATAAAAGTATTCCTGGAACTAAATGAAAAGGACAATACAACACAACAAACCTCTGGGACACGCTGAAAGCTATCCTTAGAGGGAAGTTTATAGCTCTAAGTGCCTACATCAAAAAATCAGAAAGAACACAAATAAATGACTTAACAATGCAACTCAAGACACTTGAAAAGCAACAACAAATGAAACCCATACTAATCAGACAAGAAGAAATAAAAATCAGAGCACAAATTAATGAAATCAAAACAAAGAAAATAATACAAAGAATCAATAAATCCAAGAGCTGGTTCTTTGAAAAGATAAACAAGATTGACAGACCACTAGCCAAGTTAACCAAAAGAAAGAAAGAGCACCTCCAAATCAACAAACTCGGAGATGAAAGAGGAAACATCACAAC
>NW_008329138.1:2238510-2241040 GCF_000622305.1 Nannospalax galili
AGATAGAAATGGAGGGAGAACTTCCAAATTCCTTCTATGAAGCCAGCATCACACCAATATCAAAGCCACGTAAAGACACAACCAAAAAAGAAAACTATAGACCCATATCCTTAATGAACATAGGTGCAATAATTATCAACAAAATACCTGCAAACTGCATACAGACACATATCAGAAAGATCATCCATCATGATCAAGTTGGCTTTATTCCAGAGAGGCAGGGATGGTTCAATATACGTAAGTGAATAAACATCATAAATCATACAAATGGGCTCAAAGAGAAGAACCACATGGTCATCTCAATAGGTGCAGAGAAGGCCTTTGACAAAATTCAACATGCATTTATGTTCAAAGTCATAGAGGGAATTGGACTGGAGGGAACATACCCAACAAAAATAAAGTCATATACAATATATCCACAGCCAACATCATTCTAAATGGAGAAAAACTGGAAGCATTCCCATTGAAATCAGGAACAAAACAAGGCTGTCCACTTTCTCCACTTCTCTTTAACATAGTGCTTGAAACTCTTGGAAAAGAAGAGATTAAATAACCCTTTCTGCAGATGATATAATATTATATCTAAAAGATGCCAAAAATTCCACCAAGAAACTCCTAGTAATTATTAACACATTCAGTAAAGTGGCAGGTCACAAAATTAATCTATAAATACCTGTAGCTTTTCTGTATACCAATAACAAGCAATCAGAGAAAGGGTACATGGAAACACCCTCCTTCACAATTGCTGCAAAAAAAAAAAAAAAATCTTATAATAAATCTGGCCAAAGACATTAAAGACCTCTACAGTGAAAAATTTAAATCTTTAAAGAAAAGATTAAGGAAGACATCAGAAGATGGAAGGACCTCCCATGCTCATGGATTAGAAGAATTAATATTGTGAAAATGACCATCCTACCAAAAGTCATATATAGATTCAATGCAATGCCAATCAAAATCCCCATGACATTTTTCACAGAATTGGAATTAAAAAAAAATCCTAAGATTCATATGGAAGCAAAAAACACCTTAAATAGCCATAGCAATGCTGAGCCTTAAGAGCAATGTTGGGGGGATTTTTATACCAGATTTTAAACTGTATTACAGAGTTATATTCATAAAAACAACATGGTACTGGCCTAATAATAGATCCATAGATCAATGGAACAAAAATGAAGACACAAATATGAGTACATGCAATTTCGGCCACCTGATAGTTGACAAAGGGGCCAATAACACTCACTGGAGGAAAGACAGCATGTTCAGCAAATGGTGCAGGCAAAACGGGATGTCTACCTGCAGAAGAATGAAACTAAAGCCCTATCTTTCACCTTGCACAAAAGTCAATTCCAAATGGATCAAATACCTCAATGTAAAGCCTGAAACTCTAAAACTGTTCAAAGAAAACATTGGCAGAAACATAAAATATATAGGTGTAAGAAAGGATTTTCTAAACCGAATATCAATTGCTCAGGAAACAAGGTCAAGAATCAACAAATGGGAAATGGGACCTCATTAAATTAAAAAGCTTCTGTACATCAAAGGGGACAATCAAGGAAGCAAACAGAAAACACACAGAATGGGAGAAAATCTTCACCAGAGACACATCTGACAGAGGTTTAACATCTAAAATATATAATGAACTCAAAAAACAGAGAATCAAGACAGGAACTAAGCCAATTAAAAGGCGGGCTAAGGAGCAGAACAGAGAGCTCTCAAAAGAAGAAGTAAAGATGGCTATGAAGCATCTTAAAAGATGTTCAACATGACTAATAATTAGGGAAATGCAAACTAAAACCACTTTAAGATTTCATCTTACCCCAGTCAGACTGGCTAAGATCAAGAGAACAAATGATACCAAACGTTGAAGAGGATGTGGGGAAAGGGGAACACTCATCCACTACTGGGGGGGCTGCAAACTTGTTCAATCCCTATGGAAAGCAGTGTGGAGAACTCTTAAAAAAACTAAAATGAGCCTACCATTTGACCCAGTTATACTACTCCTTGGCATATACCCAAAGAACTCATCCTATTGCAAAGACACTTGTACATTCATGTTTGTTGCTGTTCTTTTCACAATAGCTAAGAGATGGAATCAATCTAAGTGTCCTTCAATTGACGAGTGGATAATGAAAATCTATAAGATGGAGTTTTACTCAACAGTAAAGAGAGATGAAATCATTAAATTTGCAGGTAAATGGATGGAACTTGAAACTATTATATTAAGTGAAGTAACACAGACTCAGAAAAAAATCAATGTATGTTCTCCCTTATATGTGGATCCTAGAACCAAACCCTGATAATTGAGCATGTATCCAGGCAGAACTACAGGAACCAGGATAATGGAAAGGAACCTGGGAGGTAAAGGAAAAGAAAGAACCTGAAAGAGAACAGTAGGACAGTAGGAAACAGGCATTAATAAGGGAGACAGGAAAAAAACTTGGTTAGTTTAAGGGAGGGGGGAGGGAAGGGTATACAAGGAACCTAGGGGATAAAGGGAAAGAAGGAGCTCAAGAGAGGTAGGACCGTAGGA
>NW_008329138.1:2241065-2242608 GCF_000622305.1 Nannospalax galili
AAAAATTGGGGCACTTTAATTGTGGAAAACATGATGGAGAGATTAGACAATGTGAGAGATAAATAATTCCTAGCTAGTTTTAAAAAACAGAGGAAACCATATTAGTCCAACAACGTACTGACAAATTATACATACCAGATCAAGAAATATATGTCTAGGCAAGGTTTATCTGAGAACAATTGGTCTTTGCCCAAGATTTATCTACATGCACACAGTAATTAAAAGTATCAGACTGGTGGAACTAAACTTCTTGGGTGTTTAATAGACATACTTTGAAGCCTACACTTATTTGGTCAGAGGGACATAAAGGACAGTTTTTTCTCTTTGCCCTCCTAGGTCGATAAGTTCCAGGGGACTATGAGCATCTCTCAAAATGTCTTGTAACTGTGGTGGATCACCTATCCTATCGTTCAAGGTGACCGTGGAGACCCCATGAGATGGACTTGAACCAGTGTGCAGTCTACAAAGAGGAAATATTTCCTCCATGCTTCCAAGTGAAGCCAGCCACGGTCGAGCAGGACCTTTGACTTATCTTCACATAGGTGGAGCTGGTAAGAAAAAAAAGGAGCCACGAGCTCCTCCCAAGCCCATGTGGCCCCTGAGGAGCAGATCCTCAAACAGCCTTAAGAGTAAAAATAAATTGGTTTATCTGGGCCAACTGTATGGACTTAAACACCCAAAAGGAAAGTATAACCAAAGATTAAAGGGGCCAACATAATTTTTTCAGAGTTGATATACTTAGCTAAAGGCTACATAAAAAGAAACAATGCCGGATAGGAGATACCTTCTTTTGAATTTTTGGCTAGGGTGTCCCAAGGGACTTCCAGATAATAACCAAGCCTAGAATTGGTTAAATGAACAGCAGATCCCAATCTTATCTAAAGGAATATTGACAACTGATTCTTGCTAGATGAGGAATGGATGACCTTCCTAAAACAAAGACTTCTAGATAGGCTGACTAGATTCACCAGCTGGACAAGTAGTGGGGAACGCTTGGGGGTGCCGACAACACAGCAGACAGTAGCAGGGATGACAGAGTATAAGGGCTCTAGTGTGTGTTGGGGGGAGGCTATGGGAGGGCGCCATCTGGGAATCGGGTGTATAGATGAATAAGATGGTTTGGGATGTTATGTGTGATATACACACAAAAAAAATCAACAAACTAAGAAAATGAATTATATTTGAGGAGGAAGTATAAAAATTTACATCATGTTAATTAGTAGAGGTGATAAACATTACCATTGAAATCTACCCGATGAATTTATAGACATACACTAGTACCAAGGATCTGAATGCAACCGATTATGACTAGCAATAATCAGATACATACAGAGTAGAGATGCATGCGTCAACATCTCAGTGTTATTAGCAAAAACAATGAGTCTTTCTGTAAGAAAAAGTATATTTTAAAATGAAATGAAGATCTTTTTTAAAGGTTAAGAACTCATTCAGTTTTATGTCTTACAGGGTTTATACTGAGTTTGATGTTGTGTAACTATATTAATTCAACAGTGAACCTAAAAATTTTATAGCCACTTTTGAA
>NW_008329138.1:2242675-2262305 GCF_000622305.1 Nannospalax galili
ATAATTTAAAAAAAACAATGTTACGTGTCACAGTTAAAGGAATACTTTGAGGTCATCAGGCCTCTAATCCGAGTCTATCCTGTGGGACCTCAGTTTGGCATGATGTCATGTAGATGCTGCCTGGAATACTGAGACACCTGGGCCCATCTTGCTCCCTCCAAGTTTAGGCTCAGGACCTCTCTCTTGCAGGGTATCAGAGTCCCTATATGGTAGCTTAAGACTCCCCGTAGCATAGATTGAAAGCTGATAAAACAGAAGGTGATATATCCTCCATTCCTTGTCAGTTAAATTCAGTTACAGCCCACAGACTAAAGCAGAGAGGATGCCATTAGCCATCTTGGTCCTGTTCTTTCCCTTCTCAGCACACTCAGGCACACAGATGAACTACAGATAACTCCTCTTCTGCTCTGCTGTGTCCAGAAATTCAAGCTTTCTTCAGATTTCCTCTGTTTTACATGAGTCCTGGCTGACAGCTTTCATGCTCTGACTTCTTAGGGTAGGGTTATTAGACCACTTGGGCCGATAGCCAAACTTGACATTACTAAGCAACTATTTTTTTTTGTACTATGTCTTTTAATATAGTGTACATATTCAAAAATACGTATTCCTTTTTTCTTTTCTTTAGTATGAGTAAAAATTATGTAAGAATCAAAAGCCTTGATATCCTGGAATCTGCCTGAAAATTTTATAGCATTTACCTTATACACAGTGAGTAATAAACCATATTTCTTGTATTGAAAAAGGAATGGGTTCTACAGTGAAATCCTAAATCCCAGGTTTCTGCTACTCTAGTGACAGACTTGTCTCATACAGCATTCTGTTGTTTCAAAAACGATATTCTTACGTTTCTGTGAGAACAAAAGCTGCGTGTCTGTTAGCAAGGCTCCCATCCTAGGTAGGTTGACGGTGAAGACTGAGAATAAGATTTTGCCTCTAACTAGACTGTCAGCAACCACCAAGGTTGGTATTGAATATGGCCCTCCTGTGTTCTCAGCAATCACAATCAGAACTATTCTAGTACTGAAAACACTAGCTCTTCCACTAAACATTCTGTTCCTGTGCTGAATTCATTAAATTTAATTTCCCAATGATTAGTTAATTAATGTAGAAAAATATTCCAAAAGAATCAGTTTAGATTTTAGTTGACAGTTTTTTCAAACATTACTTTAAAAATCAACCATGATAGTAAGAAGACAGTTCTTGCCAGGCAGGTGTAGCAGGACACACCTTTAATTCCAGCACTTGAAAGGCATAGAGGCAGGGAGGCAGGCAGATCTTTGTGAGTGTGACACCAGCTTCATCTGCATAGTATGCTCCAGGCTAGTCAGGGCTGCATAGTGAGACCCTGTCTCAAAAAACAAACAACAAAACAAACAGTAAAGATAGCTCTTTCTTTAAAATAATTTCTATTTTGTCTTTTGACAGTTTCGTATATGTGTATAATGAATTTTAATCGTGGTCATCCCCATTCACCTCTCTCACTCAGTCCCATTTCATCTGGAACCCCTTCTTCTTCCCGACATTTCCTCCTCATACTTTCATGTGTGTGTGTGTGCGTGTGTGTGTGTATGTATAAAACCTACTGACTTTAATCAGTATTGCTTATGTGTACATAGTCATGGCATTATTTACTGGATCATGAACAACTCACTAACAGCCATACCCTTGAAGAAAAGTGACTCGCCCTCTCTCAGCATCCATGGTGGAGTTTCTTTTGTTCTTCACCATGTATAAGAAGATAGTTTTCAAAAAGTTAATTTTAGAATTATTTTCAACCTCAAAATCCTACCCAGAGAGTAGGAAGGTCTACGCTACAGCAAGATTTCCTCTGAAGGTGAGGGCTGCAGTATTAGCTGACTGAGTCCCCTCTGTGGCTGCTTTAACTGTATCAATGGGGTGCCTAGCAGAAGTTCAACAGTAAATTCTCTGCTAAACTCATCTCAATAGGACTTTCCTCTATTGACATTTCACAGTAGCTTGTTCCCCAATGTATGGGCATATGTCTGTCTCAGCAATTAGGAATATAATAATGCAAAATATAATTTCAAAGTAATACTGACTTGCATTATAACCTGTATATGAATTTTCTTCCCAAGAAAATTTCTTTACTTCTTCTTTGAGAATAAATAAGTGAGAGTAGTTACCTTTCAACTAGGAGAAAGTACACTGTCATATTTCTTTACACAGCAGTACATGGCTTTCGTGAGCTCACCACAGACCTGGAAGAGCCTTCTCAGTCCTTCAGAGAGCAAGGCGGGAGGGAGCCTTAGGCAGGAGCAATAGTGAAGACTTCACACTGGGGAGCAGAAATGAATGCTATTGCAGTATTCGGAATGCACTCATTTATATTGTATATCTAAGTTAGAATATTTTTAGATACTTTAAGTACCAAGGTCTACAATGCAGAACCCTGCGCAGGTACACAATAGTATCAGAAACATTGTTAGGATGCATCCAGAATAAAGGAGAAGAGTTTAGTTATAATAGGAAGTCTATACACACACCTATTATATAATTAATTTTGAAACTTACTCCCATTGACCTTGATAAGATATTTATTCTGAAAGAAACAAGCTCATTCCATTTCCAGAGTCTCACTGAGACTTGATCCTGTGCCATGAGTCTGACTAGACTCTTTGACCAACTTAACTGTCTACACCAAAGAGGCGAATTTCCCTTTGAGTCATCAAGATTCTGTTTCACACCAACATTTTTCTGTTTAACATTCCTTGGGTTGACTCACTTCTATTTTTTTGTCTTAATAATTAAGAAAACAATAAAGAGTGTTGAGCATGGCTGCTAGTGAATGTTCTGTGTACTTTTAGAACACCCAGATTTCCGTATATTAATTTATTCTGTATAATTTATGCTAATTTACACCAGTGTTGGCTAGTAACATGGAAAAGACATAACAGTGAAAAGACATTGGCATACATCACTATACTTGAAGGAGAGCTACATTAAGTACCATTCTCTTACCACATAGCCAGTTTTTATACGCTGCTATCCATCGACTAAGCATAGGCTTTACTTCTAATCAGTCACTTACCTCCCAAAATCCTCCTTTGGAGTGGACTTGATTACTATTCTACTTTTTTAAGATGCAGAAACTTTAAGCAACATGCTGAGGTCATATAGGAAGAGCTGAGTTGAATTTGCCTCCAAAGTTCCACAGTCACCTCCAGAGCAAATTCATGATGAAATAGAATCAGTATGGAATCTAGTAATTGTTAAATGAAACCAGATACCCCTCATAAAACCCAATTTACTCCTAACAACTGTATTGCAGAACTATTAATATACTTCTTTTATTACTAAAAACAGAACTAATAATATACATATTTTGTTAATAAAAACACATTTTGAAATTTAAGAGAATTTGTTAAAATTGGAAAGTCGTAAAGATGCAGAGAAAGGTTTTAAACTGGGTCATTTGCAATCAGGAGTTCCTTTCTGTACCTTGTCATATTGCTGGGTTTTGAGATCGGGATTTAAATTCATTCCCCCAGTGTTTTTTTTTTTTTTTTTGAAATGGCTATGTATTGGATGGAGGAACCCTAAGCAGGGAATAATATGACAGCAGAAGTCTAAAGGAACAGCAGTCACATCATAAATGGTATCCTTTGTGTTCTTTATCTGGAGGGAAGTGTGTCACTGAGTGTTAGGCACAGAGCAGCTGGAAGAGATAAGAGCTCTTTGAAAAGATGCTGCGGGCATTGGCATAGTGGGCTCATGGAAAAGACAGGCAACCAGATATGCTAAAGATGTCACGTTTTCAAGACGTGAGGTCTAATTGGATGTTGGGGGCTGGAGAAATAAATCATCTAGTCTAAGGCCCAGTTTTCTGAGTGATTTGAGGGTTAAAAAGATTACTAGAGCGGGGTAGATTGCTTAGCTGCTACAATACTTGCTGTACAAACATGAGGACCTCTGAAGACCTGAGTTTGATTCCTAGAACTCATTCAAGAAAGAGAGAGTGAGAGACCTGCCCAGACAGGACTCTGGTAAACCGGATCCCACCCACTGCCTCTTTATTCCATTCCTTTTGCCCACCCCCACCCTGGCTCCCCTCAGCCTTGGACTCAGGCAGGCCCCAGTTCCTCCACCTCAGACCCCTGGACTAGCTTTGTAACTCAGATTAGCTAAACACCCGACTATAGACTGCCAAGTCCCTACACAGGCAGCCTACTCAGGCATCTTCCCTGGCTCCAGAGCAGCAGGACAGACCTGCCCAGCCAGGACTCAGACAAGCATGCCGTGCAACACTCATCAAAGAAACTCCTTTTCGCAATGGATGGAGGCTGCTTCAGAATTCCACAACTTCTCAGACACAGAGAATATATTTCTGGGAGATGTTAAGTACTAGGTGACACATCTACAGTTGAATCTCTGCACCTAAGGCTCATGGAACACACTGCAACAAGGGGTGAAGTGAAAACATGCATCCCTCAGCTCTCACCAGTAAAGCTTCCTTATACAACAGAGCACAGTGCACACATAGGCCACAGCTGACAGAGTTTTAAGGAATAAGACACTGCAGAGTGTGTGTCCTTGGAAGGAACTTCTGTGTTGATCCTCACCCACTAAGGGCTCAGGGACCATTGCAGAAAAGGGGGCGGAAAGATTGTAAGAGCTGGGTTCCTGAACACACGGAAGCAGAAGCCTTCAGGCCACTGGAAGCTTGCACATGTCGACTTGTGGCGATGGTGGCCTCCAACACACGACCCACTCAACTCAGTTGGATGAGGGCCCAGAGGAAACAAGAGAGGTGGGTGACAGCAGGCCCTAGATTGAGAACTATTGGAGATGAACTGATGTTGGATGGGGTAGAACAGGCCTTTCATGTGACCTCTGGATGGGCTGACTAGACTCCCATGGACAAGTTTGCTGGGTGCAGGTGCTTGACTGGATGGGACTTGACATGTGTGGTGGAGTACATGGGGTCTGGTGAGGCGGGGGAATGGATTGGGGACAGGGCCTGGATTTGATTGTGAACTATTGTGTGGAATTGCAGAGGCTCAGTAGATTTTTTTTTTAAATACGCTAATACACATTAAAATAAATTTAAAACTTAAAAAATAAGCCAGGTGAATTTGCACATACTTGTTATCCGAGCACTGAGGAACCAGAGATAGGCCCTAGGACTCTCTGGCCAGTCAGCCTTGCTGAAACTGTAAACCACAGGGGTGAAGAGAAACCCTGTAACAAAAAACAAGGTTGACCGCTCTGGAGAAATGGCACTGAAAGTTGTTTTCTGCCCTCCATATGCACACGTGCTCGCACACACACACTCGCTACAAACTGAGGAGTGGAGGAAGTTCAGGGGCCAAGGACAGTGTCTCAAAGATTAAAGAAAATTCATGAAGTCACTGGCAAATGTGACATGCTTTATTTCCTCTGGGTGAGGACACACAGGCTGCTGGGCAGGCAGACACCTGGCGAGACTGCATGTGCTTGGTCCCAAGGACATTTAAAAAAAAATTTTTTATTTATTATTTTTATTTCATATGTATGAGTGTATTGCCTGCATATGAGTGCACCTGTGTAGTGCAATGCCACAGAGGTCAGAAGAGGGCTTCACATTTCCCTGGAACTGGAGTTAAGGACAGTTTGTAGTCACCATGTGGGTGCTGGGAATTGAACCCGGGTCCTCTGCAAAAGCAGTCAGTACTCTTAAACGCTGAGCCATCTCTCCACCCCCCAAGGACTTTTTACAGGAAATAACACAAATATGGCTTTCTGCCCAAACTGGTCATTTTGGCATCCCCAGACATCCGATGTCAGTCATTTTGTGTCTAGAGTTAGCCATCTTGGTCCATGCTGGATATCGGTACCAGAGTCATGTTGTGTGAACATGAACAGGCCCTCACAGCCTTGATTCTCTTCATAAGGCTGTTGACTAATGGGCAAAATTGAAGGAGGTTTGAGGGAGAAGATTATGAAAACTTGGGTTTTGCTATGGCCTTATTTGGATACATTCTTAGACCACATATTTGGACATATTCTCAAATGTTTGGTTACACATGTTTGATACTACAAATAAAGATTTTGGAAGTAAAAAATTCCAAACAAGAGATTTTCTGTGTCAGACACAGCTCTATACCTCGCTGAAGTATAAAAGGTACAAGATAATTTTAAAAGATTCAAGACCAACAACAGTATGTCAAGTAGAAATAGAGACTAGATGTTTGACAATCCAGAATAAGACAAGGTCAAAGTCTGAATTTCCAATCACATTTGTACTTTTGGTGGTGATTACTAGAATTCTCACTTTGCTTAAAGCCATTTGAAATAAAGATAAATTTGAGGTAATTTACTACGTTGGGGGAAATGGAAACTGCAGAAAGAGGTGTTGAAACTCATGAAAAGGGAGGAGCCAATGCTTGAGAAACAATCACATGCAGATACCAATATGAGCCTCACAAGGGGAAGCTGAGATTTGAGAAGAGAAGGTAGAAAGGGCGAAGAAAGATAGTTATGGGTGTAAGAATTGCTATCCCTCAAATGGCATGAATGTGCGTATCCCAGGAGAATTGGAGGTTAATTTATCTGCTGACAGGAACTAGTTAAGTGTATTCAGTCTGAGACACAGTGTCCAGAGACACCAAGGCTCCACAACATAAAAATTTTACATAGGGATTCTGTCACCAGCAAGAGCAGACAATGTATACCTGCGTGTTAAAGAAGGGTTAGGTTAGGCCTTTTGAACTCAGAAAGTATTTCAAATCCCCACCACCTGACTTGAGTTTCCAATTTGTAGTCCAGGAAATTTGGGGTGCTTGGAGAGAGAATTGAAAGCTACTTTTGTCAATACATTAAGCACTGAAAAGCTTTATGTTAATGTTGTGAGCTATGTTCTCTTTTAGGAAGCACTTCACATTTTAATCCTCATTAACTTTAAGAAAATGTGTATCATTAAATTCTGTTATGTCCATTTCTCTTTGTTCTGTATCCAAATCACAATTCTCTGGGAATTTTTATTATTTTTTGAGATATTGTGTATACAGTACTAAAATCCTTGGTCCAAGAAGATTTATTATACATTTTCTGTAAAATGGATTCTAGAATATGACTGTGTCACAATTAAAACAGTGATAGAAATTTTAAAATAATTCTGAGTGAGCAACAAGAAATGACCAGCATATATGACACATTAAATGGAAAACTTTCTCCAAACAAAAAATTTGACTTTCAAACAAGTCTTTATTTGGCTGTAACTATACCGTTAGTCCTTAAAAACTCCTGAATGGCTCTCTGATACATCCTTGAACCTTGAAAACTGGGTGCTTGATGCATCTGTGCAGAGTTGGCCCAGCTGTTGTGGGAGAGAGTATTATGAAAACTTTTTTGAAGACTACATTCTGAATATAAATTTCTAGAACCTTTTTGAGCTTCATCATGGCAACAAATTTATATGCTTGTATTAATCCATGAGAATGTTTTTCTGTGTATTATCAATATGTAATTGAATTCTAGTTCATTGGGTTTTATTTAATCCGCTAGATAATTTGGGGCAAATATGAAATTTGACTGGCATTTGTACTAAACTGACAGTTATTTTACTTATATGGCCAGGTATTTTGGCACTGGATATAAACAAAATCTCCCTAGTGAGTCTCAGATAATTTGTAATAGCATTGCATTTCATGTGTCAAGACAAATCTTATTTAGCTTTTTCATATCTACTGACAACAGTAGGCATTGCTTCAACTTCTCAGAATTCACCATCATGCCACACACGAAATAGCCTTATCCTTTAGTTTCAAAATAGCCACAGCATTGGCTAGAGAATGCACACATATGTCCATTGATATTACAAATGCTTCTGCAGTGATTTTCTATTTCAGAAAATAACCAGATGGAGGACAGAAATGAACCTTTTCGGGGGGTGACTTGAGAAGTGTGCACAAAAGTAACATCTTCAATGGAACAGAAACAAATCGAGTTGATACTCTTACCTAGTACAGTCAGGAATAATAAATGAATGGGTCACCCAGGTCATTAATGAAATACATTCTGAAGTTTAATTATTCATTCTTTTATTAGTGGTAGAAATATTTGAGTTACAATTTAGTCATTTCTTTGTTATCATCTGTGACAGATTTCATTACACTATTTTTGCCAATAAGAACTCTATTAGCATGGGTTACTTTAACTGTACAAGCTTTGGCTCTTCAGAACTCATACAGCAAAAAGAAAGGGCATTTAAACAAGGAGCATCTTGTAACCGTTACATGGGATCACCTTAAAGTGAATGTTGTACTTGTCAAACTTACTTCCTAGCATCTAAGTCACATGGACAAAAGCTTTTTGACAACCATTGCTCCTATGTCCACTAGAATGAAAACACAGAACATTGACCAGTTGCCCATTGGGAGATACCTAATTAAAAAACAGAAGATTCCTTTGTCATCAAACTGTTCTTGCTCTCATCGTGCCCCTTATTGCAGACCTTTTAAATCAGCCTGTTTTTGTCTGTAAGCAAATTCTCTAGAAGTGACCCTTCAGAAATGTGCAGACTTCCTTTGTTAGAACTCACTCCCTAAAGTGGAGTTGACAGTCAGCAAACTGTGACTCATTTGACTGTTTCACATTTGCAGTCATCTTGCTGCACATGTATTCTAGTATGCAGGGACATGGTCGCCAGCATTTCAAATGCCAGCGGAAATGCAATCCGTGGCTAGAAGGAAGCACTTATGAACTGGCAAAGAACAAATGGCTGCCATCAGGAATAAGTGCTTATCACATCAAAGCTTTGGCAAACATCCACGCTTAGAAGACTTAATCTAACGAATTTCATCCACACCTACCAGATGTGATATCTAGAATTTTGACAGCTGTTTGTACAACTGTATCGTGTCTGGAAAAAAATTTTTAGAATAAATGACATTTTAATTTTAAGTTGATTAAAAATTTATTTTGATGAACAGTACTGCTTTTAAAAATTTGAAAACATTTACTCATGCTCACCATTTATGCCTTTTTACCTAGTTCTTACTGATATTTAAAAAAATAACACAATTCATTTGCAAAACACATTATGTTGCAAGTTTCTAGTATGTCTGCAGTACAATAAAATCAAATAAAAAATAAGAACACATGTGGACAGTGACACTCAGAGGCAATTCTCTAACAAGTTTTAATTTTTCAAGACCTTAGGAGGTTTAGGTTAACTTCATGATTGTCTTTTTGAACTTCTCTTTGTAAGAAAGTTCAGAAGTTACCTAAATTATTCTGTTCTTGGATTAAAATGTTAAACTGATTTCCTGGGTGCAGCTTAACAATATATCTGATAATTACAACAGGAAAGGGAAAGGAGACAGTGTTTTCAGGTGTTAACACCAGGGACATTGCATCAGCCAAGAGAGAGACAACCTTGTCTAGAAAAGACTTAAGTTGAATTGCCTATTGCCAACATTCAAAGAGACCAAAGCAGGATTAGTTGTAATGACAAAGCAAACAGGCTGCATTGTTTTAAGCATAAGTGAGGTTCAGAATAACTGTGCTCACTGAAGATCAAAGAATTTTCCATGAAAGTGCTGTGTGGTTTCCAAAAGAGCATGCTAATCCTAAAAGGAGAAAAAATTCAAATTTCATTTTTTCCTAATGACATGCTTTATAAAGTGGAAGAAATTTCTTCTCAAAGGCATCATATTCAGGTGTTG
This sequence comes from Nannospalax galili, assembly GCF_000622305.1. Lineage (NCBI taxonomy): Eukaryota > Metazoa > Chordata > Mammalia > Rodentia > Spalacidae > Nannospalax > Nannospalax galili. The sequence continues at coordinate 2,252,341 of NW_008329138.1, forward strand.
AAATGTATAATCTCATCATTACAGACTGCAACAGTGAGGGATCTCTCTGAGTGTATGTTCCAACTTGTTAGCATCTTAGTAGACATTCTAGGAAGAGATACTCGAACTATCAAAGTAGACCTATACAGAAGCAAATAAAGCCAACAGACTGTTGGACCTTTCATGTCACTTCTCCATTGTGTGAAAAGCTACTTGCTTTTTATGTATTTGTTCAATCATTGCATACTGTTTACATAACTACAATGTGCTATTCACCATTCAGTATTTTACATTATTAACTAAATTATTACTTAATTGTAAAATAGCCTTCCTTTCAGGTTTGATCTAATATCTTAGTACCATTGTGATGGAGCTCATAGTTTTGTAGACATTACCAGATTGTTCTGGTAAATAATGAGCTACTGGAGAAGGTGTGGGGGAGAACAGGAGGGCCTGGATAAGATAAGATCATGCTGTTCTCAGGAAGGCCATTTGAACTCAGAACAAAATGAGAAACTACTGAAGTCTTTCTGTTTAGAAGAAATTAATCTTATCTACACTTTAAATGCATGTTTGAGTTACTACTAGATGGAACAAGAGGACAGTGGGGGGAATACTCAGGAGGTGACAGTTTTCCAGGAGAAAGCTATGGCATGGGTGAATGAAATTGCAATTTAATTGCCATTTAATATCTCTCCTCTGGGTGTAAGGGATAGGACTTGTTTACTAAGTAGATTTGCAGGGCTAGGGAAAAATAAGAGTTTCTGTCTTCAAGAAGAGGGATTTTGATGTCATTTCCTGAAAGAGAGAGACTAAGGAAAAATAAAAAACAAATTCAGAGGATATAAAAGATTATTGAACATGCAGCATTTGAATTTATTGGAAATGAAAATAGTGACATTAAACAGGACATGGCATGCCCAGAGCTTCCAGCCCCTCCCCTTCACCCAATCTTAGCTAGTACATTTATCTCAACTCCCATGGTCTCCCACCTAGGTCTCACTCCTGCCTCCTATAGCCCTTTCTTTTGCATAGAAACAAGATGATTCTATAGGTTAAATGAGTGCTCTTGGTCCTCATAGCCTCTCTGAGAGCTTACCTGCTCAGACACAAGCAATCCTGCTGCCTGTGTATGCTACCATAGCTTGCGATGTGCTCCTGCCTCAAGACTTGCGGTCTTTGTTGCTTCTGCCTGGGATGCTTTTCCTGTGGAGTTGTGATCTCTGCTCAGATGTTATTTCCATAATTCCTGCGACCACTAGGACTGTTTCAAAGCCTGTGTAGCTATATGGAATCAATGTTTAAAGGGCCCAGTGATTGTTTCAGTGCTCTACTACTGTCGTCTTCAAATTCTCAAACATCTAAATGTTGCCCTGCACTTTACTTTTCAGTAGACTTCATGAATTATGCAGTTGTGTAATCACCAGCCCCAGCCCTAACAATTCCCTTTACCCTGGGTTCTTTTTCTCCACAGTGCATATCAACCCTTAACCCACTGTATTTTGTTATTTATTGGAAACTTCCACCAAAATTCTTTAAGGATATATATCCAAAGGAGTTGAAAGCCTATGTCCTATGAGTTATCGGGCTGTGAAAATGGTGTATTGCTAAATAAAAAGACCATCCACTGTATGATTCCAATGACACAGTGTCCTTGAAAAGGCACAGTAACAAAGACAGTAAAATGATCAATGATTGCTAGGGTTGAAGGAAGGGAAGGAAGAATCGAGAGAAACACAAAAGAATTTCAGGACAGGAAATAGTCTGTAGGATGTTGTAATGGTGACACATCCTCTCCATTTTCCTAAAGCCAGGGAATAACCCAAGAACAAACACTAATGTAAAGGAAGGATTTGGAGTGATGATACATTAACACAGGGGCACAGGTTCATCAATTAGTACAAATGTATCACTCTGGCGGGGGTGATGTTAATAATGAGAAAGGCTATACATATGCATAAGTAGAACAAAGAGGTAATATTTGTAGCCTCAATTTTGCCGAAAATCTATAACTTCTCCTTTGAAAAGGTCATAAACATGCAATAAGGACGCACTGGTACAAATGTTATGGGAGTAACCAACTACCTTCTGCCTGGATTTAAGGCCCTTTTCACAAGATGGAGGCCATACTTGACACTGATATCAGGTTGAGGAACCTGCTTCTAAACAGATCACAGGCCGTAGGGGAGAGCCTACTGCTATTATTCTACCAAATGGCCATAGTATTAAACTAACTCTTAATGACTTACTGTTATGCTCATAGGTTAATGCATCTCTCAACTCTCACCAGAGAAGTTTCCTTATGCAGCAGATGGTGTTTAACACAGAGACCTACAACTGGTCAACGTGCAGAGAATAAGAAACTACAGAGTGCTTATCCCTGAATAGGACACCTATATCAAACCTCTCCCTCCCAAGGCTCAGTGATCATGGTGGAAGAGGAGGGAAAAGATTGTAAGAGCAAAAAGTGGTGAATGACCAGTAAGAAACAGTTTTCCAGAGAGCTGGGCAGTTATATGAACTCACAGCAACAGTGGCAGCACGCACAGCCCGTGTAAGTTTAAACCACACGAAATCCCAGCAAAGTGGGAAGCAGGTAAGAAACCCAAGCCCTACCAGAGGAACTACTGGCAACTGATAACTGCTTGGAGGGTGAGTATCATTCTTTAAGGATGTGGCTCTAGGTAGGTTAACTGGACTCCAGTGGATGAACCCACACCAAAGGGTATTCAGGGATGCAAAATGGACTGGAAAAGTATTTAAACTTATGTATTAGAATATACATAATATTTATATATATATATATTGGAATGCATGAAATCTGGTGGGGAGTAGTTAGGAGGGGTGCAGATAGGTCTAAATGTAATCAGAATATACTGTACGAAATCATCAAAATTAAATTGTAAGAACTTGTTTTTAAAAATTCAAAAACATACAATGAGGGCATGCTACTGAAAAGCTCACAGCTGTATCTGCCACCCAGAACAGAAACACTGCTGAACTGTGGAAGAAATTTGAATAAAATAAGGAATAAATGACAAAGCAGGTCTGTCATCCGGAGATAAGTTAGGGAAGGAAGAGTAACCAAAGGAGACTGAAGGAAGAGAATGTGAAGAAAATAAAATCATGTATTTGGGGGCTGGGAAGATGCTTCAGTGGTTAAGAGCACTGGCTGCTCTTGCAGAAGACCTTGGTTTGATTCCCAGCACCCAAATGGAGGCTAACAGCCACATCTAACTCTAGTGCCAGGGGATCCAATGCCCTCTTCTGACCTCTGTGGGCACTTCATGACACAAGTACACTTACATACATTCAGGCAAAACACTCATACAATATATATATATATAGGTACAGAGGCTCCAGAAAGCAGAGTGGTCAAATGTGAGGAAATATCTTCAATGTTCAGTAAGAGGGAGGCAGATGTGGTTTGGTGGTATGCATGTCGTGTAGTGTGTATTATGTGTGTGGTATGGTTTATGTACTAGGTATGGTGTGATGTTTTTGGTGTGGTGCGGTGTGGTGTAGTGTAATGTGCTGTACTGTCATATGTATGCTGTGTGTGGTGTGGTGTGTATGGTGTGGTATAGTGCGGTGGTGTTCGATGTTGATTTAGAGACTGCATTTTCCATCCCTGCAGCATTGAATAGGACAGACATTGAATAGATGGAAGGTAAACAAGAGCGAGGGAAGTTTTCACACACCGGTGGAGGATTCTGGGCTGCTGTCCTGCTTATTTTCTGCCTTCCATACATCGATTACAAGGACAATTGTACCCATTTAAAATTGACCCCACAACTGAGTACTTTCTTAGTTCATGCTTCCTTTTCCATTGTTTATAATGTTTTCCACGGGAGAGATCAGAGCAAGCATTTACTCCATGTTCTGGAGGTTTTGATGAAATTATGAAAATATAACAAATATTCAGCTAAAAATAATCAATACAGATATTCCAATTTAATGGTAAAGCACTCTCACTGTTTTTCACTTTAAATGAATGATCTGTAACCAGCAATAATTGCAATTAAGATATCAGAGTGCTGTGCTTAAAGCTCTACAACAAAGCTAGAACTTTTAATTTTAATTAATTTATATGCCATATACGAACTAATAAATTTCACTATGACATTTTCAGGTATGTATATAATGGACACTGGTCATATACACATCCTGCCCCATTACCCTCTCTTCCCACCTCCACAATTTTAAGTTCCTTGAGGAACTTAATAGCACATATGAACATAGAATATGAGAAAAAGAAATGGTCCACAACTTTAGGGAAATCTGAAGGAGGAAAGCTTGAGAAATAAGAAAATAAGAGGTTGAAAAAGACCAAACTCAGTTCCTTTAGAATAGAGAGTTCAACAAGAAGAAGGATTGGGAATTTATAAGTCACCATAGTAGAACACTGTAGGACAATTACTATTTGCTTTAGTGTCATAAAGACCTATGCTTATATATTGTTGCTACTCCTTATTAACAGGAAATTCAGACTATATAAACTTAGAATTTCCAATATAAGATGTGACATAATTTTATTTAACTGGTAGGTTCAATATGAAAGCTAAGTTCCCTGTAGTAACCAAAGTAACTAAAGTAATGTGCCAGGTACACACCTTGTCTCCACCCATATTGATCAAGTTCCACATGTCCAGCATTATATCATAGATTCAAATGTTTTAAAACCTTCAATTTATAAGTAAAGGGAGATAGTAATAATTTCTAAATAAGTACAAAATATAACCAAATATGGAATATTCTGTTTTGATTAATCTGCTTTTAGAGCATAGGAAAATTAGAACTGAAACTGTTTAGAAACTTTATGGAAAGGAAAACATGGAAATAGAGATGGAGTGAACTAATGTGTGAGTTTGATTCCATACATCGATGAATCTAATCTTTACATGAATTGAAAATACTATCTTCAGAATGTATTTATCTGGGGCTGGTGAGATAGCTGTCTGTTAAAATGATTACCCCACAAGCATGAGGACCTGTGTTCTGATCCCCAGCACATACACACATACATGAACCTGAATAAGAGATAAATTATTTTTCTTAATATTTGATACCATTAATAATAATATTTGAGAATGTTAATAATGAGATAATGGTGAAGGCAGAATTTTGCAAGTGAAATTTGATGAGCACTTATCAAACATGAAGACATTGTATACATCTTGGAGATAAAGAATGTTTATCATTCACCAGACATCTTCCTGATGCCTCCTTCAAACACTAGCCCATCTCTTCTTCAAACCACAACCACCACCCAGCCATCAGTCATCATAACTGTTCAGGTAATATCACACAGCATTTGCCTTTTGTGCCTGTTTTCTTCCACCTTATATCACAGCTGTGAGACCCCACAGCACTGCTATGAATTACAAGACATGGTCCTCTCTCCTCGCAGTCTGCAGTACTGTTGCAGGGATGCTATCACAATCCATTTTACAGTCACTAAATGGTTCTTTCTTATTTTGACTTTCTTGTCATTTGGTTTGGGGATTTTTGGTTGTTGTTGTTCAAGACAGTGTCCCTCTGTAGCCCTAGCTGGCCTCGAACTTGACCAGGCTTGCCTTGATCCCACAGAGATCTGCCTACCTCTACATCCAAGTGCTGAGATTAAAGGTGTGCAACACCATGCCAAGCTTCCAATATTGACTCTTACAAAAGAAATCTATCAATTTTCTTTTGAACTTAAAATTATTTTAACTTATACATAAAAGCACAAAAATGTTCATATTTATGACATGGTTTCTGATATGTCAATATACACACATGCCACATATAATCAGGTTACACATATCTGTCCTGCCCTCTGAAACATTAAAAAAAAATTTTTTTCTAATGAACATATTCAAAATATCTCCAGTATTTTAAAATATATAGTAATTATGATGATTGTTCTTTACACCAGAACATCTCTCATTCTTCTCTAAGGAGCCATTGATAAATTTTTCATTCTTGTCACCGCATAGGTCCCCTCCAGCTTCTAATAACCACAATTATATTCTCAACTTCTACGAGATTAACTTTTAAAATATTCCATATATATATATACTCTTGTGTTTTGGTGTCTGGCTTACTTCACTTAACATAATAATCTCCAGTTTCATCCATTTTTGCAAACAAAGAGATTTTATTTTTTTCTGTGGTTACATACTATTCCGTTTTGCACATGTGTTGTATTTTCTTTATCCACTCATTAGTTGAACATCTGACTTGTTTACATTTTTAACTCTTGTGAATAGAGCTGCAATGAACATAGAAGTACAGCTGTTTCTTCAATATTCTGCTTTCACTTCTTTTGAATACGTACTCACTAGCAAGACTGCAGGATTGTATTATATTCTACTTTTTATTTGAAGAAGCTCAGTACTGCTTTCCATAGTGGATGAGCGACTCACAGTGCCGTCAACAGTGTCCTCCTGTTTCCTTTTCTTTAAACACATCATTTAATCCAAAAATGTATGCACTTCTAGTGTAAATCTATCATCTATCTATCTATCTATCTATCTATCTATCTATCTATCTATCAATCATCTATCATCTAGCTATCTACCTATCATCTATCATCTAGCTAGCTGGCTATCTACCTATCATCTATCATCTGTCTATCTATCTATCTATCTATCTATCTATCTATCTATCTATCATCTATCTATCTATCTATCTAGTATCTATCATCTATCTATATCTTGAAATAGAATTACTGAGTCACAGCATGTATGCCAAGAAATATCTGCTATATTAATCTAGAAGGTTCACAGATAATAGCAAAGGAACAAATTTTTATAACTCGAGGCAGATAGCATTAAAAAAAACCAATTTTAAATACTATGGATAAGTTGAAATATTGACATTTCACTAGTTTAAGTCACTATAGAGAGAAAAAGCAAGATGTGGTGGTATAACCTGCTTTGAATTAATTTATCCAACACAAAACTCATAATGATAATCCAAATCACTCATCACCATATCAATCAGAAAGCAAAAGCAGGCCAGTATTCAAATAAATTAAAAATAGCCCCTCTCTCCAAAACTCAAACAGGTACCTCACACAACCATTTATTTGAATGGCTGAAAACATATTAAAGTAGCTTAACTTAATTAGTCATCAGAGAAATGCAAATTAAATCCCTATTGGAATGTTTCTTGACATCAAGATATCTAGAATGGAAAAGGCTGCCAGCATCATACACTGATGAGGTTGTAGGGGGGCCACAGTGGCACTGCCAGGATATGTTAATGCAGCCATTTCCATTCGTTTCTTTCAAAAAAGATGGCATAGGTCAAGCAAAACACCTTTCTAGCTGAATCTAGCCAGGGCTGCCAATTTGCAACCCCTGACAACTCTTTGTAACAGATATGGACCCTGAGGCACAAAGAATTTAATTGAAGTTTAATTCAGTGTCAAATAGAACCCACATATGCTGGCTGTTCAATTGTTCTCTGTGTGTATGTCTGCCTGTCTGTCTGCCTGTCTCTGTGTAGCTGTGTATTTGTGTGTGTATGTCTGTCTGTGTTTGTCTATGTGTCTATTTGCCCTCCTGTTAGTGTGTTTTTCATGGCATAGAAAATGTGGTTTTCTCTAAATGGCTAGAGAGGAAATGAAGGGTAAAGTATAATACTTTGAAATTTAACATATTTTACATTGTGTAACTAAAATCCATTTCATGCAATCTTAAATGAATAAAAGGAATTTAAATCAAATTTATTTCAATTCTGCCAAGGAAGTTTTAGGCTTAAAGTAAAAATACAGTAAGCCCTGAACCACCTATTAGAGATTAGAATTTAGAGGGTTCAAGCACAAAAGCCTTTCGTAAGAAGATTTCTGGGTATTACTCACCATTGTTTTCATACATTTGAAAGAACTTAATAACCTACTTTATTTTTTTTTCTGGAGTACAAATGAACTGTTCCAAAAAGATCAATTAAATAATAGGACTGAGAAGCATCTTTTTATCACAGGAATTTCTTGTGAATTTAGTGCATTAAAATTAATTCCCTTGCTATTATTGAGGAAATAGTTTGGTCCTGTTTGAGTTGTAAAATTTCTTCTTATGTAGGAATAGAATTTCTTGGCAGATTTAACAACAGAATCTTTGGAAACCCCAGAGGAGTCTTTAAACCGATCATGTCTTTTATATTGACTTGACCAGAACAAAGTTTTGTCTGGCTGCAGGAAAGCTTTTAATTTCACATTGAGAGTGATGAAATTTTTTTTGTTTTTGTTGTTGTTTTTGTATTTTGCTTAAAGGAATGTCATGTGTAGCGACTTGGATAATATGGTCATATTTATTGCATAATGTGAAGCTTGCTGTAGTTAGAACCAAGCATTTCAGGTATGTTCATACTGCATGTCCCTCACTTTCATTGTGCTGAAGTTCCATTTGCTTTTCGTTTTAATAAATTTTCTGAAGCAGTAAATCAGACGAGAAAGAGTTCTCAAAATGCCCTGCAAGACTCTGGATGCTTCTCAGTGAATGTCTGAATGTTTCAATGATACTGAAGATTTTCACCTCAGTGATGAGTTTCTCTCAACCACATAAACAATAAATGCAGCTAATGCATGTTTAGCTGTCTCCATCATTTTGAAAAAAAAAAAAAACACATGGCTATGCTGCTCTTATCATGAGTCTAACAAAAGAATGCACTGCTCCAAAAACTATTAATTCCTACACAAAATGATATATTGTGCTTCTCCCAACTGACAAAACTTAATGCGTGAGTAGTATAAAGGGCCAGAGCCAAAGTGCCATCCACGGTAGAGGAGAGGAGGAAATCAATGTTCACAGCATATTGTGTAAAAGTTTGCAGAAGACATTTATTCTGTGCTATTAAACTTTCACTGTGATGAGCAAACTATTCAATCATTATTCCAGCTTTGGAACGTGCTCCCTGCTTTTTCATACAGTGGTTGAAAGACTTTTTACTAAATATCTACATTAAAAAGTGCTTAGAACAAGTTACATTTATGTGAATCCCTCTATTATCAAGGAGTGAGAGAGAAGAATAAGTGGCCTAACAGCATTAAAGTAAATAATCTATTTCCTCATAATATTTAAAAGTATGCAAGACAGGTAAGGATACAAAGCAGGCCATTTGTTTCCAGACAGTATTTTCAATATGCTAAAGTTTGTATCAAATGCATACATGATCAGATCTTGTCCAACTGACCAACCTGCTAAAGGGTATTACAGTTTCACTGAGACCTGAGACTGATTCTCCCCTCCCACTCCTTACCTTCTTTGCTCCCCAAATCCTGCCCTTCCCCTTCTCTCCCCCCTTTCCCTCTTCCATAGCCCCAACACTCCACACCCTTTCTCTCCCCTTCCCTTTCCTGCCTTTCTCCTTCTTTCTCTCTTCATTTCCCTGCCTCTTCCTCCTTAATCCCTTAATAAATGAACAAATACACAGCCTGAAACACAGTCATATCCTGAAGGCAGGACTCAGCATGCCATCAACTCATGTTACTGGCCTGGTGTATCATTTTTCCCATTTCCGCCTAAGAGGATGGATACCAGCCCTTTCATCTTCGCTTCCTGGCGAGCTCATCCAAGCTTATAAACTGGTTTTCAGACAAAGCTTGGTGAGCAAAACTAAGTAGACTAAAAATTATTTTGCCATTCTCTTTGCTTGCTTTTTTTAAACTGTAAGACTCTTTTAAAATATGATTCATATCTATAATAATAGAAATGTTTCAACTGGGAGTGAATTATTTGAAAGAGCTAAAACAAAGAACACAGAAAAGAGGAGAAAAGCAGAGTTCTCTTATTCAGAGAGTGTTCCGCAGGAGTTAATCCTTAGAGGTGAAGTGAGGTCAAGCCAGTGTGTTCTGAATGTCACAATGTACACGTGCATAAAATACGGCCCATAAACATGTACAGTGGTAGTTGCCAATGAAAAGTGAAATAAAACTTTTTTTAAAAAAAAGTTTTCCCACTTAAGGTGCCCCCACTTCCCCCCCTTTCTTCCTTACTAAT
>NW_008329138.1:2265098-2266098 GCF_000622305.1 Nannospalax galili
TGCTTCTTTGTATTGTTTTCTTTGTTTCAATTTCATTCATTTCTGCCCTGATTTTTGTTATTTCTTCTTGTCTGCTGTGTTTGGTTTCATTTGTTGTTTCTTTTCAAGTGTCCTGAGTTTCATTGTTAAGTCATTTATTTGTGTTCTTTCTGATTTTTTGGTGTAGGCACTTAGAGCTATAAACTTCCCTCTAAGGACCACTTTCAGTATGTCCCAGAGGTTTTGTTCTGTTATGTTGTCCTTTTCATTTATATCCAGGAATACTTTTATTTCTTTCTTAATTTCTCTTTTGACCCATTCATCATTCAGGAGTGTATTGTTTAATCTCCATGTGTTTGTGTGGTGATTTTGGGTTCTTCGGGTGTTGACTGTAAGCTTTATTGCATTGTGGTCTGATAGAACCACAGTCTTTTTGTTTTTGTTGAGCTTTGTTTTGTGCCCCAGTATATGGTCGATTTTGGAGAACGTTCCATGGGGTGCTGAGTAGAAAGTATGTCCCTTGGTGTTGGGTGGAATACTCAGTAGATATCTGTTAAATCCATTTGATATATGGTTTTGTTTAATTCAGATGTCTCTCTGTTAAGTCTCTGGCCTGTTGACCCATCTAATGGAGATAGTGGGGTATTGAAGTCCCCTACTACTAATGAGTTGGGGTTAATTTGGGTCTTAAAGTCCTGTAGTATTGTTTTTATGAAGTTGGGTGCACCAGAGTTTGGTGAATATATGTTCATGATTGTAATATCTTCTTGATTGATTGTTCCTTTGATCAAAATGAAATAGCCCTCTTTGTCTTTTCTGGTTAGTTTCAGTTTAAAGTCTATTTTGTCCAATATTAGGATTGCTACGCCTGCTTTTTTCTTAGTGCCATTTGCTTGGTATATTTTGTTCCATCCTTTCACTTTGAGATAGTGTCTGTCCTTGAAAGTGAGATGAGTTTCTTGCAGACAACAAAAAGATGGGTTTTGTTTCTTAATCCATTCATATAGTCTGTGTCTTTTGA
>NW_008329138.1:2266911-2280733 GCF_000622305.1 Nannospalax galili
GTTACTAGTAATAATCAGATTTATAGAGATTAGAAATACATGTGCATCTTAGTGTCAATTGCATTAAAAATGAATTTTTCTGTATGAATCTGTGTGTTTTGACAACGAATTGGAGATCTTTTTAAACGTTCAAACCTCATTTAATTTTATGTCTTATAGAGATTATAATTAGAAAAAGATTGTATAAGCGTAATAATTCATTTGTAAACCTAGAAATGTACAGCCAATTTTGAAAGAGATGTACCCTAGCTCAGAAAAATGTTATTGAATAGATTAATGCTGTTGTAATGAAATGCTTCTTCTAATTAAAAAAAAAAAATCAAAGGATTCCACTATTTTGCAGTCACTCAGCTTTGAAAAGTTCTAAAAACTAAACAAAAACCCCAAACAGAAAATAACACATTATCTAGTTCTCAGAAGAATTTTGAAGTATTCCCAGCCTCTTGAAGGTCTGTCAAGTTCTACAAGAGCAGAGAAGACTCCCCAGCAGCCAGTATTCCAGGCTCTCTCCCTGTGTCACGCCCTTCTCCAGGTCCCCAAGGCCCTGCTTCCCTTGTTAGCCATCAGCAACCCACATTTTACTGATCTTTATAGTATCTATGATACTTCTGGTGGTTGGGAAGAAAGGAACGTGAAGAGTTCAAGAACATTTTGGAAGACATACTTTTCATTTAAATTGTATTCTATTCTTTATATTACTGAAAATACCTTTGTTAAGGTAGTTAAATTCTTCATATTTTTATTTATTTATTTATTTTCAGTAATGCTAATGACAGCCGTATTGGCATTTATTTTAGTTACTCTCACCTTAAATTTGCATTGCTGGAATATCTGAGCACCTCAACATTCCCTCACTGTTTTCTCAAGAGTAACAGGGCAAAAATTCTGGGGTTATTCTAGATCCTGTTCTTCCATAACCCAGCACAAGAACCTTAGGCCCCTCACTGACTTCTCAAACATATTTGCTCACAAAGGACTGGTAATATTTCATGTGAGTGGATCTATGCTTCATAAGAAAATGAATTTGTAAATGAGAACTGTCATGAAGCCCTACAAAGTGTTCATCTGCACTGCAGCTAGGAGGCCTTGGGAGAATGCTTCAAATTCCTATACTCTATCTTTTCTGTAAAATAGGAGCACTAGTTGTCTTACAAGGCATTTATAACACCACCTCTAAATTTATACTTATTCACTTGATGGACAATAAATTGGATGGAAGAGAGTAGAACTTACGAGAGGTCAGTTTACATGAACCGGGAACTTTAGATGAGGCAGAAATTTAGGCATGCAGGAAAAGCTAGAGGAGAGAATCCTGAAAGTCTTTGGGACACTAGTGCTCATAGTGACCGTGCAGTGAGGTACAGGCATGCGAACTTCATTGCCCAGAATTACTTCTCATCTGCTGGAAATGCTATGCATTTTGTTATACAAACTTTGATAAATAATGCTTTGCATACTGATTAAACTAGCACGACTCCTTGTATCAAACCTACCTTGTTTTGCAAGGTCTCTTCTTCCATCTCTTAAATCAACAAGACTTTGAATATTTTCTTCCTATATTTCCCTCATTTTGGATTACTCTTTTCCATAATTTTCTATTAACTTATTCTATAATTTTTCAAATTTACCCAAGACAATATGCATTATTAATGAGATGCCAACGATTCTGCATCTAACATTTTATTAGTCAAAACGTCAATGCTGTCAATAGATGAAAGCCGATAACACAGGCAAAATAAGGACAGAGAAAAAAAACTATTGACCTTCATTTTTTCAACAAAAGGTCAACTCTCATCAGATAACCAAAGTATAAATCACCATCTGTAGGAAAGCAGATAAGAAAAGAATATAGAAAATAACTTTCAAAAAGTCAAGTCAATTAAAGTAAACCTAAGATCTTGTGTCCGCACATATATATTACTGCAGAGCCAATAAATAATAGCTTGAGACTTCTGAGAATGATTTAAGTATATTTAAGCTGGAAGAAAGTAGATGTATTGACACTTTCCTGCTTTGAATAGTATCAGTATTCCATTTTTAACATACTGGTACAGTGGTCAGGCACTGACATTCCAGCGCCTCACTCTAGTTCAACGATGACCATAGAAGGAGAAAACCACAGCCGCTATCTCCATTCCATTCGTGTTCCCTTCCTCGTTTGTGTTCACGGAACGCTCCTCACAGAACAATCACAATGTCAGCTCAGGCCTGTGGATTTCTCTAGGAAAGATGAAGCTACAGAATTTTGCTGGGAGCCCGAGGCTCTGCATCCATGTAGCTCTCTACAATGCAGGCAGTCAGTGGTTCCCTTGGCACTTTTCCAGTGGTTCAATTACCAGGAGCTCCGAGGTGTGCTGGACAGTGTGAGTCTTTCTGCTTCCATCTGGCTTCTTCTACATGCATTGTGGCAGGAATTTTGATTTGAAAGAGTGTAGCATTGTGTCTGTTAAATGAATCATAGATTTTTATTATTCATTAGGTACCATAAGTATACAAAAATAGGCATCCATTTTTAATGAGAGATAATGTTTGAAAGGTAATAATAGACTTATGTTTAAAGTTTTAGCTATTTCTCCATTTAAAATATCCCCACTTTTTTTTTTTCCAGGAGATGACATGCCAGTCAGGAGGGACAAAACTTCTCAGAGGGGCTGACAGAATGAAGTAAGTTTCTAAACTATTGAATTTAGCCATTTTGACAAAAGGTGACCTGGGATGTGTGGGGGCGGGGGAGGGGGGCGGCTTCAAAAACTTCATTTCTACATGCATGTTTACTTTGCACATAAGACTGTTCCTGGGAAATACCTGTGTTCCTTATCCACATATTTCACCCACATGACCTCACTACCCTTGAAGCTAGTGTGTATTACACAGTCTTTGACCCACTTGCATTCTTTTCACTTACAACAGAGTTGTCTTGCACATGGCAGATTGTACTTAAAACCAAAGGGCTTGTTGGGATGCCATTTTGCTGTCTCAGATCCTTGTTCAAGGAAATCACAGTTCAACATCTTACAGTAACATTTGATATTGGGAGTTGGGGTGATTCTTATTGTAAGACTCATTCATAGTTTCTTCTATGGAGTGACTATATCCTGTTTTCCTTTCTTGTTCCAACTGAGTGAACTCAGAACTATAGTAATTCAATAAACAGTGGATAATTGGTAGCTGCTTTTTGAACTGAAGGGCTAAATACAATTCTTTCATCTTATAATCATGATATGTTTTAAGAATGGGAAAACACAATCCAATAAAAGAGAAAAGGAAAGAGGAGCTGAGAAGCATATTAATGGGTTTAAAATAATCTAATTTTGGTTAGTTGATAATAGTATTCTGTTTTTGCATACAAAATGCAAGGATTTCAATCATGACACTGTTAGAACAGATCTCTGATCAAAGATTTCATCTGTGAAGTATAAAAACTGGTTCTTTGAGATTTGAAGTCATTTGGATTCCTCATCTTTTAGTTGGTGTTGGCAATATATTTTTGAGTTTTCTGTATAAACGTCTGCATCCTCTAAAAATCTAAGAAGCATGCACAAAAATAGCTGCTCTTGTAGATAATGGAAATCAATTGCCACGTTCTGCATTAAGAAATATGACTGCAAGCTGCCTTATCCTGTGTTAGCTACAGTGTGACCCAAACAGGGGAGCTTACAACCTTTGTTTCAATGACTTTGTTTTCTCCTAATTAAATATCTTAAAAGAAAGATGCAGAAATTTAATCATCATCGCAATGACAGTCCTGCTATTTTAAGCTCACAAAATGTGGAGAATGAAAAAAAGAAAAAACAGTAACTCTTATTTTATTTAGCAAATTAGCTTTAGTTTTAAATAAATGGTAAAATTATATGCATACCATGGAATCGTTTTAAAATATATTTCTTTATGATTTATTATCAGTACATTTTTATTTGTACATTGTTTTACATACCTTTTTACCAAGCACTGCATACAAATTTCTCAAGTGGGCCAGGCATGGCGGCCCACACCTTTAGTCCCAGCACTTGTGAGGCAAAGGTAGGCAGATCTCTATGAGTTTTTAAATTTTAATATTTTAAGATTAAAGCAGAGTGAGGTATGGGAGAGTACTGAGAGAAATTCTGCATCATGCTTATCTGTAACATTTACACTTATCTGTAACTGGATGATATCATATTAATTAGCTTAAACCCAAGTTCTCATTATTTATAGAGAAAATGATTCCATCAAAAGCCCTGTGATCTGTCTTAGTAATGTCACTGCTACAGATAGTTTAAAAATGCTCTTTTAAAAATATTTTATTTTATTTATTATTTTTATTTTATATGTATGCGTGTATTGCCTGCGTGTAGGTAAGTGCACCCATGTGCAATGCTGGCGGAGGACAGAAGAGACTGTTGGATTTCCAGGAACTGGAGTTATGGACAGTTGTTAGCTGCCATCTGGGTGCTGGGATTTGAACCTGGGTCTTCCGCAAGAACAATCAGTGTTCTTAACCTCTGAGCCATCTCTCCAGCCCCTAAAAATGCTCTTTTGATCCAGGCACAGGGGCATTGTCCTTTAATCCCAGTACTCTGGAGGAAGAAGTAGTTGGATCTCTGTGAGAGTGAGACCTTCCTGGTCTACATAATGATTTCGAAGCCAGCTGGGGCTACAAGGAAATCCTGTCTCAAAAAAAAAAAAAAAAAAAAATTCTTTTGGGTGCCAGACAGATGGCTCAGTCATTAAAAGCACTGGTTGCTCTTTCAGAAGACCTGGGTTGGGTTCCCAGCAACATGGTGGCTGACAACCCTCGGTAACTCCAGTTCCATGGGCCAACACCCTCTTCTGATCTCTGTGGGCATTCCAAGCACAGGTACACTCACATATATGCAGGCAAAGCACTCACACATAAAATATAAAACAAGTGACTCAAAAAAATTAAATGCTGTTTTATACATAATTTAGTGATTTAATGTCACCATAGATTAGAAATCCATTGATCTATGTACATACAAATATAAATGCCAAAGTTGAAGTCCCAAAGAAATCTATTTTACTTATATATTAGTGATTTTTTTCCTACAGAGGTGTTTTATGTGAAATATAAAGGACAAAAGACTTCTGGCAAAGGCATCACAATTATTGCAGAGTGACACAAAATTAGTCAAAGAAAGTCTTTGACAAAGGAGAGACTAGTGTGGTTGCCAGCTGTGGCTGCTCTCCTCCAGCTATGGCTGCTCTCCTGCTCTTAGTTCCTCCGATCAGTCTTCTGGTCCGGACCCCAGGGCTGGTGAGGAGTCTGAGCCAGCGTCGCCCACATTCAGGCACAGGAGACCAGGTTCAGTGACACCGGTCTGCTTTATTTCAAGAAAGTACAGGCTTATATAAGGGTAATAGTCCAATCATAACACAGCATATGGGATCCCTTATTAACATGGCAGACTAGTATCCTATTACACTCTAGCAGGGCAGATGCCCCATTAGAAGCAGTGCATTCCAGTGTGATAGGTATGTTAGGCAAAAGGCAAAATCAGTCACAAGATTTTCCACAACAGACTAGGATAACATACCCACAGATGTGCTGGTAACTAGCTCACACTAACCTTGTAGACTTATCTAACATCGTACATCTGCCTCTGCCTTCCTCCAGGAAAGTCTGTGCTTGGTGCGACATGCCTCCTTATGTGTACTTGTTTCTAAATGCCATTATCCACCTTACACATACAAAAAGCTGTTATTAATATGAATTGTTGATTATTTGTTACTCTCATACTTCTGAGGTCTTTTGTGAATACAGGTAATAAAGATGAAATAAAGCCTGCTTACATGTGTGGTTAGTTCCCTATGATTAAGTGACTTTAAAGACTTTCTCACTCTGTGGTAGCAGATAATCAAGGCTTTCAGAGTCAATGACAGGTGGACTATTAGAACTATTAATTGGTTTGCTCTCATACCACATGACAAAACTTCATTAAATTTCATCAAATTACACTGATCCTCACACTCACATACCTCATATTCCAATTCCTTCTTTTTTAATGACAACTCTTTTTCAATTAAGTAGCCATAGACCTGAGATAGAAGATTCATACTTTGGGAATAAACAGCTCAGCCTTGTCTTGGAATCTCTGGCACTATGGTCCCCAATGACATGGATTCCACACAAATTAATCTTCCTGATCTTGTCCCTTAGATTTGTATCTCACTAATCAGTAACCTCAGTGAACTAATCTTCATCAGCAGAAAGCCATTTTAAATTATAAAAGTTGTTGAAGAAGAAATAACTTTGAACCTAAAGCATCTTTTTTTTTTTTCCACAAAAATCAAACTATGCTCTAATTCCTGCCAGTCATTTGACCCACCACCACTGACTACAGTGTGGTCAGACTGCCGAAAGTGAACAATTAAAGCTGCAGGTAAGTTAACCCATAAATCACTTGCTTATGATTAAAACTACAAGCCTCTTTGGGCTATCTTAAGACTCAAGATTATAATTTATGCCATTGTTAAAATTGTTTCCAAGTTAGAATATTTAATATTGCATGTAACTACGCTGCTGACTTTATTTCTGCTATAAATGCACACTCAACATGTTTTCAATAAGTTAGCAATCAGGGATTGCTAGGTGCATCACATTGCATTTACCTCACCACCTCTGCTGCCATTTCATGTTGGAAATATTAATCTCTCATAAGAGTGGCTTTATGACCTCATGAATAATTCCATTTTGCCTTTGTTTCTTTCTAACCTGGATTTGGCTTAATTTTTACATGAACTAATGAATGATCATTCTTTTTTTCTATTCCCTGTATACAAACAATGAAAACCATAGGACAATTAGATTGAAAGTGATGAGACAAAATGGTTGAGTGGACTACGTAAAATAATACATTTTCAAATTCACAAATTATGATTTTGAAAATATGCAGGGTTCATACATATATGTATTTGAAATTTCATGCTTTTGAGTTTTGTTTTATAATCCAAAAATTAGTGACAAGAACATTGGTAATATGCACTCCCCTTCCAGGTATGTTAAGGCATGTATTCTTCTTGTCTTGGGATTGCTGAGGTCTTGAACACAGGATGCCTTGTTTTTGTTCCTGTATATGGTATCTGTTAGCTTCCATGGGGATAGTCTTGGAATCATAACCACAAACCTGTTCATTTAGCAAATATATATATATATATATATGTCTCTGATAGTTAACTTTCAGGAAAACAACCATACAATCATACAATCATAGAAACTATCTTCTCTTAAAGTTACACATGCCTCAGTGATGTTGAACACTGGAACATTCAGACTGTTTGGGCATGAGACAGTGGTGAAATCCAAGTTCTTGTTGCTCCCATTCTCTCCTATCATCTTAAATTAGCAAGGTCGAAGGTGGATGTGGGTCATTATACTCAGGGCAATCATTTTAGAAAAGGGAAATAATTTTCTTTAGCCTCCAAATATTTACTTCAGATACTCAGAGAAGTAAGTTGAAAATTACAAAATTACATAAGAGATCTATAAAGAATATCATCAATGGGAGTGGCCATTGGGAGAAACTTAATATCACTAACCACAAAATAAATAAAAGCTATTAACAGTCCTTTCACAATTCTAGTTCCACAGCAACAAAAGCCAAACAGGTTCTTACTGTAGTTTCCTTTCTGTTTTACTTTTTAACATTGGTACTTATTATATGAACTATAGTAAATTCATCTGTAGAGGTTCTTCCATTCAGGATGTCTCACTTAGTAAACAAATTAATTTGCCTTTCAACCACAGATTTCTTTAATTTCCTTTAGTGTTAGACTCTAATTTACAGTGAATAAGAAATGAATAAGAAACTGCAGGTGTATATTTTGGAACATGAACAAATTTTGGTCAGAATAACTGTAGTTCAATACCATTCTCTATATATGATGTTCTGTTTTCAGATTGCGGTTTTGAAATTAATGTTAATCGTATGTCCATAGTCCATAGTTGTGACCATATCTCAACTCCTATGTTCTATGACCTATGACCATATCTCAACTCCTTGCTTCCTCAGTATCCCAGCTTATCCAATAATAGTTGCATCATCGTGCCATACCCATGCAACTTCCTGTGCCCACTAGATTGGGAATCCATAAACCAGAAAATTAAAAATTTTTATGCTGCTCTTTTCTTTCAAGCAATCAATCCAATTATGCTTCAGATTTTTACTATGTCTTGAAATTTATTAATTTTGTTTATAATAATAATTATCATTGCAACATTTCCTGTTCAGTTCTCTTATATGATATCCCATGTATCCATATTCATACCATTGTGACTTACCTTGCCTAAAATGCTATTTTCTATTTTCAACTTTTTCCAACTAATTGCTAGAGTATGAAGTATAAGCATATTTAAATTCTGTCACTGATTTTCTGCATATCATTTGAAATTTGTTCATCCTGTTTTAGCCTAGTAACATCTGTTGATTTTAAAAAGTAGATTGAAGAACAAATTAGGTAGTACACATAACAAAATCAGCAAGGCAGTAAGTGATCTTAATGTTTATTAATAACCATATCATTAGCTCTTACTTAAGTATTAATTCCAACATGGATTTACCCATGACTCCTCAATGTCAATCACACTGCTACTGGGCCCTTCTGATCTATGTCAACTTATATCACTCACAATATATTGAATTTTTGCCTTTACATAGCACTGTATTATAAATTCCCCTGGAGCAGAGTCTGTATTAATGCTTGCATTTAACATGACTCCTGCTGTAAAGTGAACATCCAATAAATATTTGTTAAACACAATTGCACATCTACAAAGTGATCAAGAGGTTTTGAGCCACCTTATTAATATACCAAAAGATGAATAGATGAATAATATGTGAGTAAATGAATCCTTGTTAAGAATGTTTGTGATAAGCACTATGCTAGTTGCATACCAAAGGGAATATTCATGGTGATTTTGTGAGGTAATTGTTGTCATGTGCAATTTACAAACGAGATTCCTGAGAGCCAAGAAGCTTATATGCTCTAATGATGTTGCCAGTAATAGTTACAAATCAAATGCTGCTTTCAGCACCAAACTGAAAACTCATATTGTGAAAAGTATTCAAAGCTAAGTGTGGTGATGAAACTCAGCACTTAGCAGGTTGAGGTAAGAGATCACGATCAAGATCAAGATCAGCATCAAGATCAACATCAAGATCAAGATCAAGGCAGACTGCTCCACCTAGGAAAGCCTTGCCTCAAAATAATCCAAGAGAGATAGCTCAGCAATTGAAAGTGCTGGCTGCTCTTGCATAGAGGCTCTGGGTTTGCTTCCCAGAACCCATAACAACCATCCATAGCTCCAGTTCCAGGGGGTCTGACACCCTCTTCTGGCCTCCAAGGGTATTGCATGTATAGGAGCACTTACAGGCAAAACACTCATACACAGAAAATAAAAGCTTTTTAAATCAAAGAAACAAAACAAAGTGTATTGTGTGGTAAAGTCAAGTTATTGGAAAAATTGGCAATTTCTTTCTATTCTGGACCACAATTCAGCAAAAAGTCTGAAAACAGTATCTGTAAAACCTCTGTGAGCCCAAGCACAATATGTGCTCGGGCAATTTTTCTGAGGTTGTACCACTAGCTTTTATAATAGCCACAAACAATTCATCAGTCGAAAAGCACATGAAGCTTGTTTTAGATAATTTTTTATTGCTTCAGCTACTTCACTGAATGAAGCTCCCTATTTCACTATTATTCTCTCAGCCTCAAGTTGTATAATAAATGAATTCCAAAGTTAAGAATGTACGAGTAAAACAACTTAACTTTGCATTTCATAAACATAAGAAACTGATTAATACTAGTTTTCTAAAGTGTTATGGAGTCATAAATGTTACTTGGTTAATTAAACAATTAATAACTTCCAAAGTAAAAGGCATTCTAATGAAAGAAAACAGCTTTCAAGAATCACTTTTTCAGACAAATGTGGTATGTTAATTTTATGCCCTATTATTTGTTAAGACATAATCACAGAAATGTATTTGATAACACTTTGTTAGTTAATGGCTAATGCTTGCCAATTAGTTCCAAAATATCATTATTTAAAAAGTGTTTCAGGGGCTAGAGAGATGGCTTAGCAGTTAAGAACACTGGGTGTTCTTGCAGAAGACCTGGATTCGAATCCTAGCACCCACATGGCAGCTAACAACGGTCCGTAGCTCCAGTTCCAGGAAATCCAAGTCTCTTCTGTCCTCCACAGGCATTGCACAACATGGGTGCCCTTACCTACATGCAGGCAATACACGTGTACACATAAAATAAAAATGAATAAAATATTTTAAAAAATAAAAATAAAAAATAAAAAGTATTGTAGTGGAGGCAATTGTACAAGTGGTCTCAAAAATCCTTTCCAACATGAAAATTCTCTGCTTTGGTTTTTGTGGATAATTCAGATTTAAAAGTAAAAACTTAAATACATAGCAAGAGTACTCTTTAAAAAAATCTTAGAAAGTAATACCATCTGCCTGTTCAAGAAAATAAGCTCATGTGTATAGTTATTTGACCTTGTTCCATCCTTGGAAGTCCCTTTATGTGTCCTTTTCTGTCCTCTAAATCAGAGAAGTCGGGGATGGAGAGATAGCTCAGGGGCCTCTGTCTATTCTTGCAGAAGACCCAGGTTCAAATCCCAGCACCTATAGGGTGGTTACCATCTGTAACTCCTGTTCGAGAGGATCCAAATCCCTCTTCTGACCCCTGTGGCCCAGACTTTAAAAAAAAAAAAAAATCTGAGAAGTGAGAAGCCACCAGTAACACTTTTTGTTGGCTGATATTCTCTCACTTTTAACCAACCACTGCCTTATGTATGCTGCTAGCATAGATCCTGTGGATTAGGGCCATACCCACTTCCACACCCTTCTAACTTGTTTTCCTGTTAGATGATGAAGAATTCTCACTCTTCTTTTCAAAGGCTAGGAACATCTCTACTTCTACAGGACCAGAAGCATCCCTGTAAGATCTGCAAGCATAAGGGGCCCTGGAGAGCTTCTTGGGCTCAGGAGGGAACTGAATTTCTGGAAAATAAGGAAAAGAGGTCTCCTATTTAGCCTGCTTATCCAAGACAATAGGGGTTTGGACTAAATGTAAATTATGTGTAACTTTTCTTATTTAAAACTTCATCACAATGAAAATATTTCCAACTAAACAGAATATTGTGCCTAGAGACCCAGTCAATTTGCAATGTGGTGAAAGCACTTTTCCTAATCCCATACCAGTAAGAGGATGCATGCTTGTCAGCAACCAGTCCAAAGTCCACACCTTCAGTAACACTGCCATGGAGTAACTCATGGTGTGTCAATCATTCTCCTCCTTTGTTTTTCCCATATGGTTTCTAGCTATGTAGCTTCTACATCTCACTCTTTTTTAAAAAATTATTTATTTAATAACCACACAGTCAGAAGAAGCATTTCATTACAACAGCATTGACATATTCAATAACAATTTCCAGAGCTAAGATGCATCTCTGTCAAAATTGGCTGTAAAATGTTTTTAGGTTTATGGTTGAATTAATACAATTATACAATATTGTACTCAGTATAAACCCTATAAGACATAAAATTAATGAGGTTTTAAACTTTAAAAAAGATCTCCACTTCACTATTAAAATACAGTTTCATACAGAAAAAATCGTTTTCAATACAATTGACACTAAGATGCACATGCATTTCTAATCTCTATATATCTGGTTATTACTAGTCACAGTCAGTTACTTTCTGAGCTACTTGGCATCTGAGCGTGGATATAAAGTTATCAGGTAGATTTCAATGGTAATGTTTTTCACATCCACCAATTATTAAGAAGAAAATTTTATGCTTTGAAGAATTATTTTTTTTTTAATTTTTAAAAAAATTATTTTTACACCCACTTCCCAGATAGGACCCTCCCATAGCTTCCCATCCCCAACAGAGCCCTTATACTCTGATATCCCTGCTGCTGTCTGCTGTGTTGTTGGCACCCCCAGCCATTCCCCACTACTTGCCCTTCTAGTGAATCTAGTCAGCCTATCTAGAGGTCTTTGTTTCAGGAGGGTCAGCTGTTCCTCATTTAGCACTAAAAAGTTGTCAATATTCCTTTGGATAAGATTGCTGTCTGCTGTTCATTTTCCCAGTTCTATGCTGGGTTACTATATGGGAATCCCTTTTGGACAACAGCTCAAAAGAAGGTATCTCCTATCTGGCATTGTTGCTTGTTAGGTAGACTTTAGCTATACATATGGACTCTTATGAAATTATAGTGGCCCCTTTAATCTTTGGTTATACTTTCTTTTTGGATGTTTAAGGCCATACAGTTGGACCAGATAAATCAATTCAATTCATTTTTACTCTTAAGGCTGTTTGAGGATCTGTTCCTCAGGGGTCCCATGGGCTTGGGAGGAGCCCCTTACTCCTTTCTTTTATCAGTTCCATCTATGTGAAGATAAGTCAAAGGTCCTACTTGACCGTGGTTGGCTTCTCGTGGAAGCATGGAGGAAATGATTCCTCTGTGTTGACCCTCCTCTTTATAGACTGGACACTGGTTCAAGTCCATCTCATGGGGTCTTCTCAGCCTCCTTGATGAAGAGGACAGGTGACCCACCTCCTTTATAGGACATTTTGAGAGATGCTCATAGTCCCCTGGAACTAGTCAACATTGGAGGGCTAGAAGCAAAAAGTGTCCTTTATGTCCCTCTGACAAAATTATTATAGGCCTCAAAGTATGTCTGTTAAATATCCAGAAGGTTAGTTCCACCAGTCTGGTACTTTTAATTACTGTGTGTCTTGTAGATAAATCTTTGGCAAAGACTAGTTGTTCTCAACATTAACAATACCTATCCCTACCTAACCTAACTGTAGCCCTAAGCTTAACTCTGACTCTAACCATAACCCTAGCCTTAGCTCTAAACCTAAAACTAACCCTAACACTAATGCTAATCCTAAACCCTAATGTAAACCTAACACTAAATATAACACTAAACATAACATTAATACTAATTCTAAACCTAACTCTAATCTTAATTCTAAATATAAACTCTGACCCAAACTTAACCCTCACCCTAAATGTAGACCTAAAACTAAACATTCCTTGTATACCCCTCCCTCCCCTTCTCTTAAACTAACCCAATTTTTATCTATATCTCCCTTATTAAGGCCTGTTTCCTACTGTTCTTCTCCTTCAGGTTCTTTCTTTTCCTTTACCTCTTTTGGAGCTAATATCCACAAATGAGAGAGAACATGCATTGACTTGTTTTTCTGAGTCTGTGTTACTTCAGTTGGTATAATGATTTCTAGTTCCATTCATTTACCTGTATTTCATGATTTTGTATTTCTTACTACTGAGTAGAATTTCATTGTGCAAATGTACACATTTTCATCTTTTATCCGTTGGTTGAGGGACAATTCAGTTGTTTCCATTTCTCAGCTATTGTGAAAAGAGCAGCAATAAACATGGCTGAGCAAGTAGTGGGGTATCAAGTCCTTTGGTATATGCTAAGGAGTGGTATAGTTTGATCATATGGTAGATCTATTTTTAGTATTTTAAGATTTGCCCACACTGATTTCCATAATGGCTGCACCAGTTTGTAGTCCTATCAGCAGTAGATGAGGGTTCCTATTTCCCTGCATCTGCATGTTATTTGTTTTCATGATCGCAGCGAGTCTGACTGGGGTAAGGTGAAATCTTAAAGTGGTTTTAATTTGTATTTCACTAATTATTAGTGATGCTGAACATCTTTTAAGATGTTTCATAGCCATTTTAACTTCTTCTTTTGAGAACTCTTTCTTCAGCTCCTTAGGCCGTCTTTTAATTGGGTTGCTTCTTGTCTTGGTTCTCTGTTTTGAGTTCATTATAT
>NW_008329138.1:2281977-2282410 GCF_000622305.1 Nannospalax galili
AGATAAAGCCGACTTGATCATGGTGGATGATCTTTTGATGTGTGTCTGCATGCAGTTTGTATCTTATTGAGAATTTTTGCATCTATATTCATTAAGGATATGGGTCTATAGTTTTCTTTTTTGGTTGTATCTTTACAAGGCTTTGGTATTAGAGTGATGCTGGCTTCATAGAAGGAATTTGGAAGTTCTCCCTCCATTTCTATTTTTTTGAATAAATTAAGTAGTATTGGATATGATCTTTTATAAATGTCTGATAGAATTCTATTGTAAATCCATCTGGTCCTGGGCTTTTTTAAAGTCTGGAGGTTTTGTATTACTCTTTCAATTTCTTTTTGTGGTATGGGTCTGCTTAAGCTGTTAATCTCTTCTTGGTTTAGTTTTGGTGGTTCCCATGCCTTTAGATACCAGTCCATTTCTTTTAGGATTTTCAAAT